>NW_010223954.1:10724-47584 GCF_000690775.1 Eurypyga helias
TTTGAAATTTCAGCGTTTACTCCACAGAACCTTCCTGGCACTGGAGACGCAGACCCCAAAGGCAGAGTGCTACAAATGATGTTAGATCCATAGCCAAATTCCCAGCTGAGAGAACAAACTGCAGTGTAAGAACTGAGCAATCAGCAGTGCCATGGAGCGGGACCACCTCACTCCCCATGCTCAGGGCTGGCCCCATTCTTCCCTCAGACTCCTGGCTTTGCCAGCAGTAACTAGGTCTTTTCCTCAGAAGGTCCTCACTGATCCAAGAGGGCCTGTGATGGGGTCTTCAGCCTCCTGTGGGATGGTGGAGGTGAGAGGGACAACCTCACAAGGGGAATCAGATCCCACGCTGGTTTTACTGTGCTGTCGTTGCTCATCCTGGTGCAATCTGGCCTCTGTCCTGGAGCACCCCGTTGAAGGTGTCCTCATGACGGATGGTGGGGGCTATAAAGGAAAGACAAAAGCAATGTGAACCGCCAGTGGCTTGCACTACACTGCCTGTGCCATTTCCCTGTGGGGATCCAGCTGTGGGACTTCTCCTAGCAGAGAGCGGATGTCTCCTTACAGCAAGTGAAAAAAAGTGCTGGTTGTAGAGCAAATGAAGAGGACACTTGGGCTTCCCAAGAAACCCATTCAGTGGTGATCCTTGTGTGCTGTTGCGTTACTCCTGATTTGTTTTCTATGTTTAATAGTCCTATAAATCCTTTGGCATATTCTCTTCAGACTATAACCATCCTTCCTGCATCTTTCAGGTTTTTATTTGCTATGTTTTCTATTAATTCAGATTCACAGTGCTGTTTATTTAATTGCATCTTGAGGAAACTCTGGGAAGTGCTGGGGAAAGTTCCTCTGATGGAACGCTGGCAGTTAGACAGAGGCAGTGGTGTATTTGCTGGCTGAGGAGTGAAGGGTGAGGACAGACAGAGCTGCCCTGGCCATGGGACTGTCTGGGTCAGCTCCCTCTGCTCTCCTGCCACAGACCTTCAAGACCTGAAGTAAGAGGTGTACCAGACACCCTACGTCTGGAGGAAACCTATATTTGGTGTCCGGGGCTAGTGGATGGTGCAGAAGGTGAAGTTGCCAGGAGGTGACACTCTCTGTGCCTCAGGGACTCTTCCGCAGGACCTGGAGACACTGCAGTGCACACAGGGGCTCTGGGTGTCCTTCCCTGGCAGCCCTTGAGACACAGAGGGTTAAACTCAGGATGTGTCTCAGACTGTGTGTTACCTGACAGGCAGTAGCTGCTTGTCCTACACCATCAGCTTCTTAGGGAAGGGGATGATGCCAGACAGCCCATTATTCATTGAATAATTCCTCAGTGATCTAGAGTGCTACTGCCTCTCGTAAAGTGGAAGGTGGGATGGTGATGCAGGATGAGGATTAATAAATAATAAACCATTCCAGTTACAACTGAGTCTTTTCCCTTCACTCCATTTTGTTGCCCCTGTATGGTGCTGAGGTCTGGTGTGAGTAGCACCATAAACCAGAAAAAAACTAAGAATTTCAATCCCTGTAGTGTTTTTTCACATTTGGAAGAGGAGAGGGGAGGGGAGGGGAGGACTGATGAGTGTGTAAGTATTCCTTTTCACATCATTCTAGTGCAATAGACCCATATAAAACTGTGAAGGAAGGGAAGGGAAGGGAAGGGAAGGGAAGGGAAGGGAAGGGAAGGGAAGGGAAGGGAAGGGAAAAAGAAAAGAAGAAAAGAATAAGGAAAAGTGTTTGGAATGCTGTTATAACATGGAATAGAAAATGTTTTGGCAATGTTGAGAATAAACAGTATTTCCCAGGAGTATGAAACACTGGAGCTTTTTTTCCCATCTGTAAGAAGAGGAAGAGAAGGAGCAGGATGGGCGATGTCTTTCTGAGAGCTCCAGCCCCTGGAACTGTGTCATTTTGAGAAAATTCTTTTTTCTTTTATTTTCAAGGTAGTTGTCTAGCCTTGGAGTTGTGGGATTAAGCTACTCTTACAATAGTTTATTTAGGGGAGGAGAATCTGGCTAATGATTTTAGAAGAGGTGAGATTGGTAAGATTCTACAGCGCCTTTTTGCCCCATATTTTCTTTTGCTCTGGATCACATTCCCTAGAATTAATGCATTTCCTCACTAGTAGTGACTGTAACCTTTTTTAAGCTACATGTTCAAGAACAGAGGGATGCACACACAGCTCTCTTTAGGATCTTTACTTTAGACAGATGTCAAAAGTGTTTATTTTTGTAAGTATCGCTACAGTTGCTTATTGTTCTTAGAAAGAAACTCATAATGCAAGTTGTTTGTCCTGTTTATCCCCATTCTCCTGGGCTTGACAGCATGGCATCAAAATCATCTGGGTATATTTGACAGTCATAGGACTCATAATAATACCTGAGTAGAATTAGATGTCAGGCAGGACCTTTTTTATGATGAAAATATCTAGTAGTATATCCTAGGTCCCTTGTGGCTGTCATCCTCACTTTGGGCCAAGTACTCAGTAACTGCAGTCACACGGATTTACTTGAACGTACAGTGTCAGCTGGAATGTGTATCAGGGACAAGTCATAAACCACTTCATTGAAAAGAGTTTGAATTGAGACTTCTGATGTCCTTCAGAAAGTTTGTTTTTACTGGGACACTGTGAACTTCAGCTGCGTACAGCGGCTGCACTGACGAAAGAGCACATTTCTCACGTATGCTTGTGTTCTCTGGGTATATGGTGTGGCATTTACCAAACGTATACCCCCAGGCACAAAGTGTGAGTTTGTAGTTCCCATTTCTAAGTGTAAACATGCTTGGGATTTTGCTTTTGACAAACGACGCCAGTGAATTAACACTTCCGGAAGTTGGAACTGGATTCTTGCAGGGTGTAGGGCTGCCTTTGTTGCGTATAGAGATACAAACATATTTCCAAAAACCACGTGGGCAAAGCTCCAACTCAGAGACTTGCCCTCTTCAATGTGCAATTATACTTTTGAAAAATCCCTTCTTGCTTTCTCTCAACACAAATAACTCTTCTAAATAGAGCAACCAGATTCAGGCTCAAAATGGGATCTGTGATCCCAGCTGATTTCTTTCTATTCACACATTCATCCCAGCAGTAAAGGTCTTGTAGGTTAAAGCAGGCCTATAAAATGACTCCTCTGTAATTCTGTGTCTTACAATTCAGCCTTTCCCAGTCATCCTTATAACTCAACTGCCCTCCAAGGATTTACAGAGGAGTGACTGACTGGTGTTGAGACTAGATAAATTATTCTGTTGATGGTGCCTAGGAGGTAATAAAATCCAGTCTAGTCTCATAGATCTGGAAAACCAACGAAATCAGAGGAAGGAAATAGCAGTAAAAACTGTATTTTGTCAAAAAGTCAGTGAGAATGTGACTGTGAATACCTACAAGGGGTATTTTCTTGAAGAAGAGGATGCCATTTCTGCCGCCCCCTTTAAACGCAGACGAAAACTAGAAAAAACAGATGATACCTCTGTTACATAGGACTGTACCTCATTAATTTTCTTTGTGACCAGAAGAATATTTATAAAGCAGCGTCCAGCCAGTGCGCTCAAAAAGCTTTAAAAACTCCAATTAGTCACACCTGTGAGTTGGGGCAAGCTATCTCTATTGTACACCTGGAACGACGGTGACACAGGGAACTTGTTTATCAAATGAGCACAACCAGCCTGTAAAGAAGGTAAAGCGCAAGCCCTCAAATGCCTGCCCCCTGTTCCTGCACTTTGACCGTCCTTCTGTCAAAGGCTCTAATGAGCTTTATGTATGTATAGAAATACCAATGCATAATAATCTGCCTGAGCATTCTGAGGGAGGGCTAACAAATGTAAGAATAAGACATAAATCATTGATTAAAATGTCAGAAGTGATGAGAATAAAAGATTGCTCCTGCCTTTGCTGAATTACATATGCAAATTTGCATACACTACAAAATGAACATCTTTAAATGAGTGAAATAGAACCTCACGTGGAAATGACTGAGCCATATTTGCATACAACATTTATTAGGAGGAGATGCGCTTATTTTTTGAATAAACAGAGAGAGCAAATCCCTGGAATCTGCTGAAGCAGCCTGTGCGGGCAGCTCATCAAAGCACACTGTCTCCCCTGCCAGTGACTGCAAACAAATACGAGTTGTGCCCTGAAAAAAAAAATTTACTGGCAGATTCAGGAAAACTTCGATGCATCCCAAACATTTACAGGAGTTTACCGCACTGTTTGTACTCCAAATAAATTGAAGCCACTGACATTTTCTTGATATTCTTTTATTTTCAGACAGCCAGATTATTATTTTGTCAGACTATCCATATTTATTTGAGGCAAACTCCATACACTGTTAGCTGAAAGACAGGACAACTTTTCAGTGAGATCTGCTCCAAAGGTATCGACGAAATGAAAAAGTATTGGAATTAGAAAGTCATAACATAACAGGTTAACATACCCTACCTATAGCTCCAATGTCAAAAATTATCTCATAGAGAGAACTGTGAAAAAAAATCCCATCTGAAATCTAAGTTATCTCATTCATGGTATCAATGCAGAAAATCATGCTTTTCATAAGATTTGATGAAGTACTGAGCCTTCTTCGAGGTTTTATTTCCCCCACTGCTCCTTTGATTTGCAGTAAAGATGAGGACACCCGGCATCTGCGTTTTCAGAAATGCTCAAAACTACTCAAATCTTGGGAAAGACTTTTTAACTCGTAATTGAAGTACAGGGGAGAGAGAGGAGAGCAGGAGGATGCATTATCAAATCCATCCTCAGTCCCACCACGGGCATCCCTCGTGAGACTGACCACCTTTTCCTCCTCCTTTGGCGCTGGTCTCTTCTTGAAATGACGAGCTCATGGAAACGCACGTGAGCCGCGCTGCCCTGCGCACGGTCATTGCAGCAGCGATGCTCCAGCTGGCTACTCATCAAAACCACGGTCCTTAATGAAAACAACCCTTTTCTCTACACCTTGCTGCTTTTTCCCTGGAGGGTCTGATGGTTGTGTCAGTAGCAAGCAAGGCCCGTGTTCGGACAGCTCGCCCACGCAGGAGCTGTCAAAATCCGCGTCTCAGTGCGGGCTGCGCGGGGCGCCGGGCAGCTCGGCGGTACCGGCCGGTCGCAAACGGAGTCTGAGACTGCCCTCTAAGGGTACTCCCAAAAACAGCACACCTTCCCACACAGCGGCTCCTTCCCACCCAGCGCGGGGACAGGCTGGGAAATGTCATCTTCTCAGTCCCATCTCGCTCGCCATCACGCTTTGGGCGTGATCCGACGCATCCCTGGGCGAGCATCCCCAGGTGAGCATCCCCGGGCGAGCATCCCCGGGCGAGCATCCCCGGGCGAGCATCCCCGGGCGAGCATCCCCGGGCGAGCATCCCCGGGCGAGCATCCCCGGGCGAGCATCCCCGGGCGAGCATCCCCGAGGAAGATGTTCGTTTATTCACCCCACGGGAGCCCGAGCAGCCTGTTGGGTACTCAAGGCTTACACGCCGTGTAAGAGGACTGCCCATCCTGCTGCTCAAACCTGACAGGAGACACCGGCTGGGCACGGAGGGGTGGAGGAGAATGACCTACGGCTGCTCCAAGGGTCACAAAGCCACTCAAGAAAGACCTTAAAGCCTCTAGGAATAGTGAGAACTGTTTCCAGACAGCAATGTGTGACCTCCAGGTAATGTTGTGAGAAGAAGTTAATGTTTGTAACTTTTCTTGCTGCAATAAATGTCCATGTTTGAATCATGACCACAAGAAAGATAGTAACCCGTCTAGTATGGATCTGGGAAGCAAAGAGATTTCAAGCATCATCCCCAAAGTCGAGTGCTAATATAATCCAGACATTGTTATAATTGATCAGCACCATTTAATTTAAAGTAATGTTTAAAAGAAACCTATATTCTGCTTGCTAAAGACGTTTTCCTATGACACTCTTCGTTCTCAGAGACATAATCCAACTCAGACTGCCTTGGTACAAATGATTTTTGGACAGCTGATTACATTATCAGTGGCGCTATCTACCACATACCCCTTCAGAAATACTGCCTGAAGAGGAAGGTTGTGGTACTGTGGTCATTTGTGACCTTCCCATTTCTTTTGTCACTCTGAAGTGTAGGACACATGACGGCATCCTGTGTAAAGCAGGGTCTGCAAAGGTCATCACACCGCAGAAGAGCAATCATCTGGCATCACATCCTAGATTCTCTTCACGCAGAGTTTGCCTTTAAAAGGCATGAAGATACATCTTCTCACATGTAGCAACCTTTCCCGTCTTAGCAATTCTATCTTACATTTGGGTGGCTTCAATATGTCAGTCTTTTCAAGCCCATAGCTGTTATTTGGAGGAATCAGGGTTTTTTTTTTAAAAAAAAGAAGGCAAAGCACAGGTTTGAGCAAGGAACAGGGCAATGCTCTTCATTGCTGTAGCACTTCAGTGGCTTGGTCATAAACTGGAGCCTCTGGAGGAGCCACTGCGGAAGCACAGAGCAACAGGGTGGACCCTGCTCTGGCTCGTTGGCCTCCCTGGTAGCCAATTCTTTAAGTATTAAATTTCAGAAATTTGTTTATACTTCATGTATAAGCAAGTATAGTTCATTCCAAATAAGAGGATTTCTTCTAGGAAAGAAGAAATTTTCTTAGCAGTGTCACCAACAGATCTACTGGCATTTCTAAAGAGTTTCTCAAGGCAAAATGCAGATCTTCCAGATCTTTTCAGTGACACCAGCTTTCACATTTTACTTTAGGTTAATTGAACACCTACAGACTCCATCCTTCTCCCTGTAAATAAGATAGGCAAATTCCTAGAACCGGCACAAACAAAGCAAAACACCTCCCCAGACAAGGGAATCTTCCCCTCAACCAACAAATCCATAAATAATTCAGAAGAATAAAAAAATACAGTGAAACAGCTTATCTTTTAAAGGCAATCATATTCCTGAAAATTCAGTGTGCGCTGCTGTGCATACATTTGGGGGGGCGGTGGGGAATAGTATGTGCTAAAAGTAATTTCTCCATCTTTAAATACAATCTTGTAATGTTGGAGAGACGCCAATCAGCCTGCATTCCCTGCTCTCCGTAATGGACTGAGCGTGTCCCTGGAGGCATTCCTCTGAAGTTATACTCCGGGTAGATTCTTCCCTCTGTGTCCACTCATCAGCTTTCACCAGACAGCTGCTAACAGGAGGGGGGGAAGGAAATATCGGCAAATGTGTCCAAAAGTGGTCATATCTATCTGACCATTTTGACTCTGAATATAATAACTATTGACTTTTTTTTCTCTTTCTTTTGTATTTGCTACTATTAGTTTAACATTTTTTTTACCATATAATTACTAGCAAAAAACCTAGAATCAATATAAATACAACCCTTCAGTTCATAATTTTCTGTTATCTACACTCATTTGTTCACTGGCTTTGGACGTATGCATTTTTGTAAAAGTTCTCTGTTATCATTTAAAAAATAAAAATTAAAAAAAAGATGAAAGTCCAATCCTATGATTCCAGAAATTTCTGGTAAATTTAGCAGGGGAGGCACTAGGCACTTACAGTGAAGATCATACTTTTGTTTCAGGAGCTTCATTCTCAGCCTGGAAATCACAAACTTCTGTTTATTCTGTGATCTCATACAAGATCCAGACTGATGGGATTCTGATGCAGCAGTCATCCAGGAGGTACTGAAAAATAAGTATTTCATAATAGAATGAAGTTTCTTTAGAGACCTGTGAAGAAATAAGTGAAAATTTTATGCAGTTTCTATTGTCATGGTTGTCTGTGCCCAAATCACAAAACCTTTAATAAAACAATTCCCAGTCGCAGGTACTGTGTTGTCTCTGTCAGGTAGGAGCACAGGATCTAGTTAATGTTCAGGATACAGAAAAGATGGACCAGCGTCTCTCAGACAGAGATTAGGGAAGCTATTAAAAACTCAAAAGTCACAAACTCTTCATATTTCTTTATTCAATTTTACACTTGCCTTGAAATTCTGATGATCGAAAGGAGAATAGTTCGAGGTCTTGTTTGTCTCAAGCCACTTCACATTGGTTATTATAACAAAATACGGTCTTAAATAGCACAAACCTGCTAAAATCCAAAGAAACACACTCAGTATCCAGCTAGCCTAGCAGAACACAACTCCTGGGGAAGCTCTGATGAACCCTCGAGTTCAGCACACATCGACATCCTCTGTAAGAACAACCTACAACGAGAAACAAGTCACTTCTCCCTACACCCCAAACATCTCCTGTCTACTAGGCTCTGAGCCTGCCTAAACCACACCATCACAATCAGGACCCCAGTGCAGTTCTCAGTGGGAGTTTTGTACCATGGTATAAAGATCTTGTACCTGGCCTCCTCACAGTTAGGTCAGACCTGCTAGGCTGAAGCAGTGGGTTTAAGCTGAACTGGGATCTTGTCCCAGACCTCCGACTTCTCATGTCTTCACTCCAACCACAGACCATTGCTGAAGAGCGAGTAGATCCTCTGACTGCTTTTCATGCTCTTGTGGGGATGAAACCCCCAAAGAGAGACGATGATCTCTGCTTCCTTTTTGAGGAACGGGTGCATGTCCTTAGCAGCGGAAAAGACTCTGAGATGGAAGTACCAGCCAACATCCCTGAATCGAGGACCTGGTGGTCTGGAAGGGGATGGCATCATTTTCTGACTGACCATTAAATGGTTTTTGGCATCATCCTGTTGGATAATACAACCCCTCCTAATCTTCAGTTGTTTCTGCAGTACCGGCCAACATCCCTGAATCGAGGACCTGGAAGGGGATGGCATCATTTTCTGACTGACCATTAAATGGTTTTTGGCATCATCCTGTTGGATAATACAACCCCTCCTAATCTTCAGTTGTTTCTGCAGAAAATACTCACTACATTTAGTTGTTGAACAATTAGTGTCTGAATTTTGAACATCTGCAACAACACTACCAAACCTAGCAAGTAATTACAAGAGTTTCCTGAAGCCCTGAAAACCTTGCCCCTCTGTCAGCAACAGGTGTTCCATTAGTTTAAAAGTCTGCACAGTGCCCTCAAGATCCTCAAATTACTGCTTTATATTTCTGCCTTGGCAACGTCGATGTATTTTTGAGTGCTCCTTTGTCACCAAACCACTCTCCTCCTTCCAAAGAGAGAGACATGAAAACAGGAAACTCTCTTCTGCATTAAACGCAAATGGTACAAATGGTCCATGCGATGTGAAACTTCCCCAGGAAGTTTCCCCCTCCTGTGCACTTCTGAGGGTTTTTTTTTTTACAATATTGTCAGCATAAATTAAGGAAAGCACTGTAATGTCTGAGTGTTGTATAAAATAAGGCTGGTAGTTTACAAAAGCTGTTGCTCTTCATGGCAGCAGTAGAAGTGTACAGGCCATTTTAAAAGTACTTCCTAGCTTTGCACTGTCCTTCAGTACTAGATGTTGTCAATACCAGAAAGAGTTTCTTTTGCTTTTATTAGTCTTTTTTAATTTGCTTTGAAATCATAAAAACAGCTTAAAACCACTTTAAAAAGCACATGCAAAACAGAGTGTGCTTAAGATCTTCTGTTAAAAAATGCTTCAATTAGAAAAATTCCATAACTCAATACTGAGACATCTCAAAGGAAGATTTTCAACAACATTTTGTTTCAGTTAATAAAAAATTTTCAAAAAGTTATAACATCTGTTGCAACATATTTGGTCTAGAATAATTTGATTCTATCCTCAAGTTATTTAATGCAAAAATTTTAAATTACAAATAAAATTGTAAATGTAAGTCATGCCAAACAAAACACTTGGCTATCTTGCTCCACAGGAAATGTTGAGGTTCTGCGTCATCCACAGAAATGAAATTCCACTGGAATTTCCCACAGAAACAGGAACCTGTGCACAAGTCTCACTAAAGACAACAGCCTAGAGTCGGCTCTGTGGAAAATCTTTGTCCCTAGCTGCCTCGTATCACCTCTCTTCTTCCCCAGGTAGCAGAGTCAATGAAGAAATGGTGTCTTGAGGGTCAATAGATGCAGAATTAAGGCAACATTTTGTCAAAAGATTGCTTGACCATGGGATACTAGGTTTCAGAGCTTTAGGATTGGCCCCAAGGTAGGTTGGATCCTGCATTCCACACAGATGTTCTAAGGAAGATGCTCAGCTGAGGTCATCAGCCCAGCCAGGTGCAAGACGTGAGCAGACGGAGCAGGGCTCCAAAGCCTCTTCTCTGGCCAGGGCAATGTGGAGGCAAGGAACCAGCTCTCAGGAAGCCTCTTTTGGTGGCATACAAGGTGAGTGCCCTGCCTCTCCTTTGGATCGAGAGCCACAAGCTCTTTCCCGCAACAGAATAATGAAAATGAGGCTCTTCCATGAAATCAAACGCGTTGTGGGCCCATTCACCTTTCTCCGGTTTGTCTCCACAGGAGTTCTTAAAGCAAAATCTGCCTTTCTAAAGTGCTCTAAGTACAGAGGTGGGCTCCACGGAATGGTCAGAGGCAGAGTGAGGGTACCCAGCCCTGAGGTTGTCCCCAGAACCTGTCACCAAGTGGAAATCCTTGCTTTGCAAGATTGACATCACCCCTGCATGCCACAAAGCCAGCAGGAAGGGGGTCAAGGAAATTAGCAGTCTTTAGACAATAACAGGTTGCTTTCTGACAACAAAATGATGTTAAAGCTCCAGCAAGCTGGCGAGAGAAGTGCTGGGTCTGAGCAGGATTCCCCATGGCACTGGCTCAGGGTAAGCGAGCAGAGTCGCTGCCCTCCTGCAAGGATGCGCTGACACGCTCTGCTCACTAGGTTGCAATAAATCTGCATATTTCTATATTAATGCATGAATTAAAAGCTGGCCGAGGTTTAGATTGCTACTCTTCAAAAATAAGGTCCTGTATTTGTCGAATGTGGTATATAGAAAGAAACCATAACAAAGGGCTGAGAACAGTGAAGAAAATATTCTGCCATTGTACAATAGTACAGATCCATGGTATAGACAGATTTTGAAGACTGTGCAGTTCAAGTCTTAGAAGAGAGATGAATGGAAAGGAAATATGCTAAAACAATCTTCATTTGCAGGCATTCATCATACACAGTTACCTGCATGATGACCCACAGCTTCACAGATAATATACATCATGCAATTAATCAGTCATTGTTCTGACATTCTCATGTTTTCACATAATTATTCTCTGTTTCTTGGAATCCTGTAATTCTCTCAAAGTCTGGTAAAGTATTACTATTCCATTTTTTTGCAGTCCCAACCTTTAGTTGCTCGTTGCCCGCTCCCACATTTCAGTGTTCAGCCTCACACACCAGATCTATGCGATCAGCTCCATGACTTCCCTTCCCCATTTTAAAAGCCTTATTAATTGCAATGTATGCTCATTTACAGTTAAGAGACCCAGATCTACACAGGAATCAAAGGAAGTACTTATTCTCACAAAGTATAATTAAATTGTAGTGTTTAATATCAGAGGATGTAAAAAAGGCCAAAAGCCTAAATGAGCTCAGAAGAGATTAGACAAATTCATGGAGGATGGTGCCATCGGCGCTTATTAAACACGGGTTCAGAAGCAGCCTCTTGCTTACAAATTCCTTCAGTATCTGTCGGGAAATGCCATGCTATATGCGCCCTGTTATTTCTGTGCTTTCTTAGGCATGCACTTCTGTGCATTTTCAGCAAATATTGGGCCAAACGAAAATTCCTTCTTCCCAGCATCCTGTCTCTGATGCTACTGATTTCTGCGTGGGAGGACAGACACAACGCTCCTCATTCACAAGCAACCAGACAAGAACGGTGCAGCTTCCACTCTGTAAGCTGGATGGGGTCGCGGTTCACATCTGGAACAGAGCTGCATAAAGTAGCACCTGGGGGGTCTGCAGTGCCCACCCTCAACGCCCAGCAAGGTTGCACAGAAGCTAGTACTCAACACACTGCTCTGTTTTATTTCTCTGCTCGGAGCTGGTGGTGTGTGCGATAGGAGGGATTGCAAAACACAGATGAATGGAAGAAAATCCAACCAAGATACCCATACAGACGTCCACAGTCTTCAGTTTAATGCCATTGATCACAGTATCACCAATTCAAGCTGGATGTCTAATTTGCAGAGCCCTGTGTGCATGTAGAAGATAACTGGTTTCAAAGAAACGGAAGGATCTCAGGTCCAGAAGCATGTGCAGGATCAGAGCCTGGGGCGGTACTTGCCTCCGGACCTGACACACATCCTCAGCCCAGTGCCCTGCATGCCAGTGACACCTTGCCTCACTTCACCTGTTTGGAAACACACCTACTGCATAAGCTGGTCCCCCAGCACAGAGGAGAACCAGCTCAGCCTCTCCTTTTCTAGCCACCCCTTTGCATTTTGACAGCATTAATCATTGCTCTAAGACAACATCGTTTCTTCTCAGGAACACGTGCCACCCTTCCATCTTCAACTTTCTCCACACTGGCAAAAGCTATGTAATTTAGGCTTAATATCTTGGTATTTCATCTTGGCAGCTCTGCCTTCCTATATGGAAATCATGCCACCCTTTTTTGATCTCAAGTCTTGTATCTCTAGCTGGAGCCTTAAATCCTACTTATAGCAATAAATAATAATAATCAATATATACCGTATGCTTTCTTTCATATTCTCATGTATAAATTGTCCATGTCCCTTAAGAATTGGTGTGAGAAAATATATTCTGTGGCATTCTTCATAACAAAATAGTTACAGCCTATTCTACATACTAGGAATTCAGCAAGACACAGCAAGAAATCAATAAAAACACAAATTGCTCCATCAATACGTACATTCATTTATACTCTTCAAGGTTATCTTTGCTATGCCAGCACAGAGACACATTTTCTCCATATATAGCCATGCATATTAAACTAGGCAAGAGAGAAAGGAACGGAAACAAAAGCTATCAGTACAAATCTAATCTAGCTAGCGTGCACGTTCAAAGACTTGAGAGTTGGTTTTCCCCTCTGTTCAGAAAGCGGTCCGAAATCTGGGTATACCAGCTGACACTGACACTCTCCTCCATTCCCTGTAAAATCACCTCCTCCCAAGGCAGGTATGTTTAGTCATATAAAACATCTCCAACATATGAATCATTCTACCCATTGGAAGAGTACCTATGAATTGGACTCTTTTTGCAATCGTGACAGTTGAATGGGTCATAACCGATGAACTAATGGGTTAAATATTGGTCAGGGATCATCCATGTCAAAGGAGAACAAAGAACACCCACATAACCATCGTTTGGGCACTTCATGTATCTGGCACACCGTTTCGGGCACTTCTCCTGAAACCCACCAGGAAAGACCCACAAAACTTACGTCTTTACGGATGTTCGTCAATTATGTAGGTGCTATTTTCAAAGCAGAACTGGGTCTGTTACACACAAAAACAGAGTCTGCAAATATTGAGGTTTAGGGCCAGAAGAGTTCATACTGCTAGTAAAAAAAAAAAAATTGAAAAATACCAGGAAAGATGTGAGGTAGGACCTGCCTGAGCTAACAGACCCTACCCAAGCGAGTTAGTGACAGGGAAGGGAAAATCTTTGCATGAGGTCCCTGGCGCAGGCTAGCTGTAGTAGGAGATACCTCTTTTTTTTCCTGTAACAGTCATTGCAGAGAAAAGTTTCAAGAGATTGCACTGGTGAACGAGTGCACTGCTGGTCCAGCACGTTATTGATATCATGCACAATAATATACTATTTTGTTGTAGAATTCTTATTGCACAGTTTATTATTTGTACAAGTCAATTAAAGCTTTATTGCCAGTCCAGTGTCATTGGTATTTTTCCATTCAGTCCAGTCCTGAGACAGTCTCTTCCCTCTTATTTCTGTTGTGTTTACTATTACAGGGACATTTTCTGCAAGGTCAGTCTGAACATGCACCTGCAATAGGAGCTGAACAGGATGTTGTTTACGGTGGACTGCCATTCTTTTCATAGGTTGATCTTCATGGGGTGCCCAAGGAGAGAAAACGAGCCTTGAAAAAACACAGAAAGAGCTGGTTCCTTCACATCACTTTCCTGCTGCAGAGTATATGGGCAACAAGTATCCCCTTTGCTCTCGTTCACCACTACTGAGAACATCAAGGTGTAGGATGTGAATTTATTTGACATGCTCTAGGCATCTCAAATCTTAATGTAGGATCAGCCATGTGTTACTGCAGCGTGTGTCTCATGGACTAGTCCTTCTGTTTCGGGTCAGATCTCCATGCTGGATTCACCTAGAACATATGTGTCTTGATCCAGCTGTTTTTCTCGGAATCTGCTTAATTTTTAACTTCTACAGATTTTTAATTCCCCATCAAATAGAATAAGGTGGTGATCTTGAGACTTCTACTTCCCCTGTGAATGCCTCATACAAGGCCTAACTGAGAGAGAGTAAGATGGAAGTCTGTGTTCTTGGAAGGCATCTCACTCCTCTGGAGACCCCTGAATACATCTCTTAGGCCATGCAGCACTGAGTCCAAACCTGATTCTCCATTCCTCTGCATGTGAGGTGCACTTCTACTACTCCTTGCTTTAAACACATTCCAGGGAAACCTCTCTCTGAGCTTTCCATGATGAAACCTCAGCAAATTTTGCAAGCAGTGGCAAAATTCAGCTCCAGAGAACCCAGACATGCATATACCATAGAAGATGCACAGCAGCGCAGTCTTGAAACTGTAGAAACTTTGTGTGCTGGAAAAGCTAAACAGAACAGTGAGCAAACTTGTTTGTTTCCCTCTCCGGAAGCTGAAAGCAAACTTCACAAGTGTTTTCCCCTACATGGGGTGTCTCAGCAATACATGTGTTGTTATGATTTTTGCCCAGTCCATGTTCAATATGGAAATGACAGTCTTGCAATTTTTGTAATCATCTCACAATCTATCTCTGGATTTCAGCATTTAAGCAGACAGGGGTACGGTAATGCCCCATGATTAGCTCTGATTGTGAAACTCCTTCCATAACAAAATGATAAAAGTGATCAATCACTTTAACAATAGTTAATAGCTCTTATCCAAAGCCATAATAATGCCACTCTGCAGTTTGACTATAGCAAGCTATTACCCTATCAGCCCAGCCTTGTGTGTGAAGCAGCACTGTGCTCTCTTGTCTAGCAGCCTGAAAGGACACCTTATCTCATGGTCCCACAGGCTTCTTTCCACCTTCCTCCACCCCTGCACTGTAATTCTTGCTTGTCTCTGACTCCCGGACACCATCCTAAAATCCCAGTTAACTCCCCAGGGAGGGTCTTATAGGGAGCCTTCAGTCTTTGAAGCCTCCTCTTGCTGCCTGGCAATTGGGTTTTTTCCTCACTATACATCACATCAGTACTGGACCCTCCCTTTTCACACACATCCTTTTTCCTAGAAAAACAGAAAAATAACAAGAGTCTTTAAATGCATTGTCTCTTGACATTTACATGCCAATAAAGAGCAGGAAAATTAACTTTCAGACCTACTCACTACAAGCCAGTGCATCAAAACCAGTGTGATCCCACTGGCCTTCATGCCGACCCAAAGGCCTGCAGTGGGGTGAACACAACAGGTAGTATCTCATTGAAGGGCACAGGGATTCATCAACTCTACATTTTCCAGCCCACTTACTGTCTTTTTCAAGGACCAAGCAATTACTGATGATACTACAATTTTGGGAAGAGGAAAGACCATTCCACTAAACTGTCCCTGTCTCTCTGGTATGCCTCAAACCTACCTTTGTTCATTTTTAGTTAAACTCAGCTGAGTACATTGAATGTTAAAGGACTTTTTTTAACACATGAGTTAAACCTTCTGAGAAAGCGAGAACAAGGTTTGTGGGGTTGGTGGAATATGAAGGCGTTTCCATGCAGAAGCAAAACCAGTTAGGCAGCAGACAAGCAGGATGGTCATTGCCATTTTTGTACCAGGAAAGAATTGTCTTCTGCTCGACTCAGAGAGCAGCAGGATCTCCAGCATCCTGTAACTGTGTTCATCACTGTGATCAGCATGCGTGCTGCCTGAGACTTGCTCCTATTTTCACTCAGGTCTGTCGTTTCATTAGTAAAGCCAGGTAGAGCACTTGTGATGCTGATTTGGGGACACAGTTTTCAGTTAATATTCCTCAATCACTTTTCTGCAGCTTTATCTCTGTGAGCTAGTCCATCCCACCAGCCCTCTGCAGGGGTAAGCTCATGAAAGAAAAAAAAGAAATTACCTGCTGAGATAAGACTTCTTCTCTGTAACCTTTGGAGAGTCACACAGACCTCTGTCCTAAGACAAATAAGCAAAGGGCACCATGGATGGGGTTTTCTGTAACCCAGACCTCAGAAGGAACCAGGAGCACTCACAGTCTCCCAAGGCTTGAACACTAGCAGAGCTTCAAAGTATATTCACATTAAATATCTTTTCATTAAGTAATTCATTAAATAGTGCCCAGAAAGAGGGGGGGAAAAAAAAAGTCAACCCATCAGCACTGTAGCATACACAAGGTAGAGATAGGGCAGAAAGACTGAAAGTGGAAGCAAATTTCTCAACAGCACAGGGGGAAAAAGGTGGGTGCGGGACCCTGGGGGTGTTTCTGAACCCTCCCCAGGAACATAACTTGGTCCTATGGGTACATATAACGATATAGTGCAGTCAGCAGCTCCTCAGCTGCTCCTTGAGAAGATACAATGTGGGGTCAGCCAACACTGTTTTGCTAAGGGAGTTTCCCAGGAAGCACTGGCACATCACACATGGAGTATCTTTGGCAATATCCCCGTTTCCAAAGATGTCACTCTCTGAGAAACAGATTTTCACATTCACATCCTTATTTAATATATCTGTAAGTAACCACAGGATCTCTTTTCCCCTGCGATGACCAGAAATTGTATCCACTCTGGAGGGATGTTTCACTTACTCTGATTCAATAGCAACAACTTCACTAGATGCGCTTCTGCATCCTGGTTTAGAATGAGAGAAAACCCTGTCTTGAAGGCATTAAATGAGAGATAAATAGGCTTATTCAGATTTAGCCTGGGGTTTTTTGCCTCCTTCCCTACCCTTTGGAAGATATCCTCAAATTCTTACCAAACAGATTTAGTCTTTTTTCACTTTAATAACTGTATACTTTTTTATTATATGTTTTTAACTCAAAACCAGATCACTCCACCTTTGGCACATCTGCAATTCTTTTTTTTTTTTTAATTTATATTTGCTTATACATTTAGTTCACACACTCCCGTGGCAGAGATAAGCTTCCCACTGCAAGGCCCAACATTTCCAGCTCATTTCCTACTGCCTGTGGCTGTTATCTCCATGATAATATCTGTGTTTCTGGCCCCACATCAGCTTGTCTACCTGCATCCAACTTAAAATTCATAAATGTTCCATTTGATTTCAAGCTAATATTCCATTCGGCTTCTGCAAGCAGTGTCCATTGTTCAAAGAAGGAATTGCTCTGAGCTGGAGATGCTGTTGTCCTCTTCTTTGTCCATGCTGTGCACATTCTGCTGGCATATGCACTCTTGCAAAGTAACGTAATCCATTTCAATTTTGCATATCTTCCCAAACATCAGGCATTATCTTTGCTTACATTGGTTTTCAGTGCACCTCTATATGCTATTTTTGTTGGCCATGACTTTCCACCACTCTCTTTTCATCTAATATTCTGGATTGCCCTTAACAGTCAAAGTGTCACCTAGTGTAGCCTCCATGAGATAAAACGTAGCTTCAGGTAGTGCCACTCAGAAATATTATTTTCTTTGCCATGGATTAATTCTGACTTCTCAAACAGTCACTCCTCTGAGTTTTTCACCCCAGATTGTTGTCATGATCTTGTCTCTTACTGAAGGCTTTGGACCGCAGGATTGGCTGGTTGCCCTTAAATGAGCCACAGACTATGTTTCTTTTTTGAGTCTTGGATTTCTAAACATACATATATATACACACACACACATGTGCTTGCACGTGTATACATATGTATATATACCATGTATTTTTTATATATAACATATGTGTGCAATGCTAGCAACATGTTTTTCTCCTGGGCAGTGCAGTACACCTCACATTTCCATATACAATTTCTCAGTGTTGTCTCCAAAAGAGTTAAACAAAAAACTTTAAGCACACAAGTGACCTCAGATCAAAGTGTTGCTAGAAAAAATAAAAACCTTAAGCACACAAGTGACTTCAGATCAAAGTGTTGCTAGAAAAAAAATTGCATTCTGATTTCCTTCTTGTTCATCTGGCTTCCGTATCTTGTGGGTTGTGAAGTGAGATTTAAACCATCTCCAGCTGTCCACAAGGTTTCAGAGAGTTTCAACTTGTGCCTTTTTCTCAGGATACTTTTTTAGCTGGTTCTCCAACTGCCTTGTGCCATTCAGTAGTCATGCAGAGACAAAATATGTAAGATAACCGCTTCATTCTGTACCTGGGTTTACCTGATCTGCTGCCTAACAGCTGGTCTGAGCTGGCTGGTGCTGAAAGGTCCAGCTAGCTCCCCCTGAGCTTCTTTAAGCAAGATGCTGACATGAGACCTCATGAGGCAGAGGTGCCCTTTTAAACCCTGGAGCCCAGCAGAGCCAGCTGCAGTGAGGCATTGCAAAGCCCCCTCCTCAAGCTTAGACGGTGCTTTCCTGGGCCAGCCAATGCCTAGTGACCAATGAGCTCAGCCCTGCCCCCCACGTGCTATGGGGTTTGGGACATCACAATATTATGCACTATATAACTTTTTTTGTTCCCTTAGATCAGGTGAACTTATAGCCATATCTGCCAGGGATTTGAAAAGACACAAAAAATTGGGCTAGTCTAGAAAAATCAGGAACTTGTCATTACAGTCCACCCTGGCCACTCCCAGCCCAAGGGCCAGGGACTGCCTGGGAAACACCACCATTGCGACCTGCTGACTGATAGAGCGCTCTGCCCAGGCGCTCGGGTACATGCTAAGAGCAGACCTGCTGCAGGAGGCAGGGCCTGCAAAGCCCCATCCCCTGGCAGAGGGATGCACGTCAGCTGACAGTGAGCCGTAGAGCAGCGACAGCAGGTCCCAGTTTAGGTTCACAGCATCTCCTTCCCTCACGTCAGTGTCATCTTTTTCCTGTGGGCTAACTTCATCTCTTGGCTGACTGGCAAGACTCAAAGGTTGTGAAGGGATGTGGAGCCCTGCTTATGCTTGTCCCGCCTTTGCCACAAATGCTGATTGGATTAATGCATCATAAAAGAGATTGCTTCAGCTTAGCCAGAAGTTTTCAGAACCAAGTGATTCAGGGAAATACTAGTTACACAGTTTGATTATAGACGCAGCCAAGAACATCAGAAAAGTCAAGAGCTCTCTGTTCACAAGCTGATCCAGAGAAGATGACGGAAACATCTGACCTCTGCAAGAAAACTGCATCCAAAAGAAGCTCCCAGTGAAGGTTTAAGAGATGCAACAACATTGTAGTCATAAAGATCGTGGCAAAGATAGGGCCGGTGCAGGGAGTCGTACATTCCCAAAACCGAGTGGTTTCTGAAAGACTGAGAATTGCTTGAATACTAGACCTCAGACTACAAAATCACAGAGACCTCATCTAGAACAACCCCAACTGTAAACGCTGGGCAACAGCTGCTCTGACATGAGATGTCTCTCCAGGACTTCCCAAAAGATGTGGGAACAATGACAAGAATTCACTGTCTCCAGAGGACTTACCCTTATTGCAATGATCCTCCCACTTTGCTTCAAATCCACCCTCTTATCCTCAATAAGAAAAGCCACATGAGACACTGGGTTTTGGATGATTCCGCTGGGACTAATTCTTTTTTTCATTATTCTTTTAGAAAAGTCTGAGGCAATACGTTTTTTTAGCCTGAGCAGATCTTATTTAATCAAACTGCTCAACAATGTCGTTCATAATAACGACAGTCCAGCGGGATCTTGCAGCATCCTGAATTAAATCAAGTAGTGTATAAATATAACCAAGGTATTCTCAAAGTAAATACAACTAACTAGTTTTAAAATGGCAACTGGCTTTTGCTTTTTAATTGGGGTGACATTTTGCAAGGCCATTCCTTGGTGAGTTTCATATTCTTCCATTCTGTTCTGCTTTTCTTATTTGTATAGTGTTACCAAGGCATATATGAAATGCATTTCAAAGTACAGATATCAGCTCATTTACAGCTAATTATAATAGGCAAGTGGTGCAGTAAATGGAACACCCGATTTTCTCCCCTCTTTTTTTTTCCTTTTGGTTGAAGCTTTTGTGATGTTCTCCAGGTGACTCCCATGCATAATGTAACACTAGCAATGCTGTTTGCATAATAAGCTATTTTCTACCACAGAAGCAGAAACATTTTATCACTATAGAGAAGGCTTGGATTATGAATACATTTTCATATAAGTTGATTTATGTGAAAATTACCAATAAATGCATTCTAGCCATAAGTAAAATGTTTGTTCCTACTTTAAGGAGTAGTATTATTTGAAACTTAGGAGGAGGGGAAATGCATATCCTGCTAAGGGAACCTATTTTATTAACATGATTCAAATGTCAGAGCTTGCAGTCACCTTCCAAGGTGCGGAGCTCCCTGGGTTTCCTCCAGCGAAGTCAATGAGAGTGGAAAACGCTCAGGACTAGGCAGAAGTACTCTGCATCACACCACGTTGAACCCCCAGTTCTATGGCGATTAGTGCAGTATAAACACCAAACCAAACCCTGCTCTAAGCCGATGGCACCATCTGCAATCTCCAAACCAGTTGTTTGTTGCCCTCTTGTTTAAACGGCAGCTACATTTTCATATTATGAGCTGCATGTTTCCTTATTAGTCTTTTTTAAACATATTTATTTGAATCAGAGCAACATTCTCAACAAGACCAGCTCTAGAGTCTCACCTACCTGCCAGTGCAATAAAGAGCAGGACTACGAAGCCCAGCTCCAGTCCAGCAAACACAGCCAAGCATCAGCACCTCCATGCACTTGAGTAGCCCCACTCCACTCTCATACCCACGCTGCAGCAAGTGGAGCAGTGGGGTTAAATGAGACTCCACGTGGCCGTACACCCATCTGCAGATCAGCGCAGGATCACAGCTCGCCTGTTCGGTCACAGATGAAATGTGACCCAGATGCATATAAAACACCAGCGCCAGTCTCAAAAGTGACACCCTTGAGAATAAGCTGGTGCCCTTTGAAGCCCACAAAACAGAGGGCTTTGGATCTGGCCATTTGCATTGGAGGGTATCCCAGAAGCAATTAATTGCCATTGCAAGTGCGTTTCTGATGGACTAGGGTAAAGAGACATTCCTCGGGAAGCACTGAAATTGCTCCCTATTCGAGGAGGAGCTGAGCCTGCAAAGTACATGCTGTAAGCAAGCCCTGGTCCTCCTGAGCCTGCGGGAACCTCGGCGGAGCTGCCTGGCGCAGCAAGGCTGTGTCCCAGCGGAATGCATCCAGCCTCTACCTTTGAAACAATGAATAAACGTACACCTCAATTTTTCAAAGCGATACGCCGCTCACATCTCCTGCTACTGTAAATCAAGGTGGTTTTATTGACACCAAAGGAGTTCGGCTGATTTGCATGAGCTGAATGTGTGATCCAGTGCTGGTGATCAAGATTATTTCTGCTTAATAGGGATACCTCACAGATGAAAACTTTCAATGCAGCATGTTGATGGCTCTCAACTCTACAAAATTAAAAGGCTAACACCCTGGGGGGGCGGGAGGGAGTTGACAAGGGGCTACTGCAAATGAACAACACACAACATTTTGCCTTCAGAGCTCATTCTGTAGTTGTAAACATTGCTTAATGTTATAATTTTCCAGCTGATTTTGTAATATTCTGCAAAAACACTCTCTGTAGAGATCCATTGATTTCACCTGCGTTATACCACAGAGACTGGTGTGGATTTTTTTCCCAAATATGTCCTTTTTTTTTTCCTAAATGCCTTCCAGTTTTACTAATTAACTTCCTTTTTTTCCCTGCAGACCTGCATGTGAGGAAGAGCACTGTTCAGCAAACAGCCTGGAGCACTGCACTACAGAACT
This sequence comes from Eurypyga helias, assembly GCF_000690775.1. NCBI lineage: Eukaryota > Metazoa > Chordata > Aves > Eurypygiformes > Eurypygidae > Eurypyga > Eurypyga helias. Next base: position 32,598 of record NW_010223954.1, read on the forward strand.
TCAGTTCAGCGACTGAGAAAATGCCGTGACTCTTCAGGGGGTATCCCCGGACCCCAGCGGGATACCGAGCCCCCTGCAGCGGGCTCAGACCTGTGCCACTTGCCACCCAGCCCTTGTCGACAGCAGGACACACAGTGCGCTAGCTTTGTGCGAGATCCGACAAAATTGCTGCCCTGGGTTGCCTCCAGGCAAAATCCAGCATCATTCATTCCCACTCTTTGCTGCCGGAAGTGTCTGTACCTTCCTCTGCGTCTCATTTACATTTGCTATTAGGGTCACCTTACGGATCCCAGCTTGCTGCGTTTCTCACCCGAGTGAAGGATGCTTTTTATTAAAAGGTAAACTAAACTCTTCTCCAAAGGGGATTCCCTGGACACGACTGAGTCCCGGCTTCCCTGCGTGATCAGAGCAGTGCTGCCATGCCCTGAAGCCTGCTGCCTAGGTGGATAGCTCCATGACATTGGCCTGGTGTCATGAAACAGCTGGCCTCTGCAGCTTGTGGCCCGTGTTATATTTTCAGGTGAGAACTGGCAGCCACATATTTTGGCTCAAGATCTCTTTTTAAGGGTACTGTGAATCCTTGCAAGCCTCTTCTGCATGGTGTTCCCTTCCCACCATGCACTCATCCAGTCCTCACAACAGATGGTTCCTGCCTGTTTGGTAGCTCTTCCTTCCCACCTAGGAGACTGGCTAATATTGTTAAGGATGCCTTAGCAAAGTTTCTTCCCCCCTGAGATTTCTGTCTGCCTCCGGTGCTCCACCATGGCACTGGTGCTGGCACTGGTGCTGTGGCAGCTCCATCGGCCCAGCTCTGGGTCATTGATCCAAAAATTCTGACATGGAGAAAGAACAGCCCAGGTTACCCAACTGTGGACATGCCAGCCTCACCTAGCAGCGGGTACCACCAAGAAATCCCTGGATGAGTTCCCTCATTTATCATTGAGCCTGGGGCTCCCAGCATGAGGAGTCTGTTTCAATCCCCCTGGTCCTACTCTCCTGAATACCACAACCGATGCTAATTCACGAAGTAACGCTCACCCCTAGGTCTTCAGATTTTCAATTTAAGAACATTTTAAACTGTATTTTAGTACTGTTAAATAAATTTGTGTCCCTAAGATAGTAACTAGTACTGCTGCTGGAGCATGGATTCAAGAAATTAATTCATATTCAGACGAGGTGGCGTGGAGATTAAAGGTGCAACAGCAAAGCTACAGAATAGAGGTGTTAGATCATGCATTCTTAGTTACACATTTACTGTATCTATAACAGCTCACTTTTCTATTTTAAATCTGACTAAGTGGAGACTATTTAAATGTACTGCTGTAGTAATGAAGAAAAGGTCAACTCAATGTCTGTCTTGGCCATTAATCAATCTTTCCCATACTTTCTAATTATCTTGATTGCCTGATTGAATGAAGCATGGGACACTGATCATCTATATGTTCCACAGTTATATCTGCTCTTGGCACTTGTTTTTTGGAGACTAGAGGGGATATTTTCATGTGGCAATTTTTTTCAAAAAACACCCCCAACTTTTCCCTCTGTAACCAACTACTTTTCTGCCTTCTCTCCCACCATTTTCAGTAGCAATTTTGCAGGTTTTTCCCTATAAAATTTTGAAGTGTCTTTAATCATCTCAGGCAGCAATTTTGTGGTGTTGTTTTTTTTTCCTCTCCTTTTCAGTAATCTGGGATTCCCAGCATTTTTCTCTCTCTCTCTGATTATGAATTGTAGCTTTTTTATTTTTAGAGGAAGCTTAATGCAATGCAATAACACAGAAACACAGGAACAAATTAGAGACATGAAAAGATCAGATGTTTTATAGTGATAATTCCATTTTACTCCTGGGTGTCACATATCCATGAGGGACCCGAGAACTTCAGCAAGAGCAGCCAGATAGCCCGTTACCAAGACAGCCGGCGCTGCGCAGCATGTCTCCATCCCCAGGTGACAGGGGGGCCTTGTGGAAAGAGCGTGGCAGGGGACAGGCAGCAGATCACATGCAGGTTGCTTAGATCCAGCCCAGGGACTAGACATGCGTGTACCAAATGTCATACGGAAAGGGGCTACGGTGCAGCTCCCACGTGAGCTCTGGGAGATGGTTTAGTCTTCATTCTGCTGTACAGAAAGTACGAGGGAGATAGGAGATCTGCAAGGATGGGGACCTCGACTTAATCCTTCTGTACTGAATTGAGTGGGAGTTTGGGATGTTTGAAGAATGCAGAATGGAATCCTTTGGAAATATTTCTCACCCTCTTTGATTATCTCCACAGTTTGATTGAATGAGTCATACAACCCACCTCCTTCAGATATCCATTCATGCCAGGCAAACAAAACATATTCAACCCATCCCTGGGTGTTTTTTCCTGTTCATAAATAGCTTGAGAACAAATGCATTCATTGTTTGAAATCTTTGGCCAGTAATTTTTGTGACTTACACACAAGCTACAATTTGCTCAAGTATCTTATGGTGAGCACTGTTGTCCTCCAATGCTGCATTAGCAGGCAGGCAGCCCCCGCAGCCTTTCGGCAAGAGGCACCAGCGACCTCTGCAAACCTCGTCCCTTCCTAGAAACTAGTGTGCACTGGTGCTGAGAGGCTCAGGTGCCCCAGCCACATCCCAAAAACCTGAATCAGGCTGGGATTCTGCAGCAGGATGGAAAAATGGGGCTGGAATATTGCTGGCAATGGGCATCCTATTTTTCCTATGGTGCAAATGCTGTGTTACCAGAGAGATAACTCCGTTAGCATCCCCATTCTTTACGGACTGACACCCTCAGAATCAGGGTAATTGTCCCAGCAGCTGTGGGCTGAAGCTGGGGGAACTGGAGCCCACCACAATCCCCAATGCAGCATCCAGATCCCCAAGCCAGGGTTGAGCCAGCTGGGACCTCTCCAAAGCAGATTACCACCATGGGTCCTGAAAGAGGTCAGCTGAGGTTGCTGGAGTGTCACACCCATTTCTTCTCCACTCTCCCACGCTTTAGTGGCATAAACAATCCACTCTGAGTAGACCCTGCTGCTCAGCGTATGCTACTGGCTAACTCTTGGTGCTCCTCTTTTCCGTATTAGCCACCCACCAGATGAACTTACCTCTCCACACTGAGGATCCAGAGAGCCTGGAAACCTGATTTTCCTGGTTTGTTTGGGTTTTTGTGGGGGTTTTTGAGCACTTCGTTGGAGCCAGCTGCTGATTTTAGACATTGCAGAGCCATGCTGGCAGGACTTTGTGGTACCTTGCTAGATCTCACCCCTGGAAAATTGTGCATGCTGCTAGAAATAAACAGTACAGCCAGGTTAGCATGGGTTAAGGGAGGTTGTTGTTACATGACTTTGTCACATTTCCTATTCTTCCAGAGGCAACCCCATAGTGATAAATGAAACAGTACCTCTAACGGAGAATTACTAGCCGCAAAATTACAAACTTTAGTTTCACTAATAGTGCATTCAGGCAATATTTACATGACAAATAAGAAAAACCTCTGACAGAAGAATCTTTCATGTACTTGTCTGGTTTTATCACTCAGCTCACAGTTTTATCTTGCATTTAATCATATTGCCCTTCATCTGCCATCCAGTAGCCAAAGTACTAAAATAGCCTTAATCTCTCTGTATCTCATTACAGTGTAAGACTATGGTTTTGCAAAACTTTCTGTTAAGTATGATATATCTCAGCTGTATAAAATATATGCCCAAAATGCATACAGTACATGGAATAGTACTATAAATTCTAGGACCGTCTTAAAAGTGAAAGCACTGGATAAAACGATGCAGAAAATACCGAGTGATGGGTAGGTAAAGTGTTATTAATAGATCATAAAGGCAAATGAAAAATACCAAATGCGATCTCATTTAATAAAGAACACAGAGAAATACACATCAGTGGGTCTGATGGCATAAGACTTACTTTGAAGATTGTATCCTTCCTTCCTGAGAGCTCATAATAAAGAGATCCATGACATCTGTTTAGGGCAAATACAACTGTGGAGAAATCACTTTGTTTTGATTTTAATCTCTAAATCTGTAGCCAGTATGACATAACATATTTTCAGGCCAGCACAATACGATACAATAAGTCAACAATATTTATAAAGAACACTATTTACTTGATTAACTCCTCATCAGCTTTAGACCATAGATATTCAGTACTGCATAGCACTAGGTCCTTAATTGGATGTGATTGTTGTCACACCTTGGTGTTAGATTTACTCTTCACCTGCCTCGCATTTACAAGTGGAAATCCCTTTAGGCAAAGATATGTGTGAATAACTAATTATTATTATTGCTGTTATTTTAGCCTCAGCTTGATGGAGATTTACACTCTGAAGGGTAGCAAGTGGCACTGTGGAAGTCTCTGGAATGACTGAATTTGGGCTGTAATATTATACTGCAGATATCTGGCGATTTATTAGTTACACATTCCATTTGTCTACACTGGTTTCTGTGTATTATAAGATCTCTGCTTTTAAGTATGTCTAAGACCCCTGTTGTTTCAATTACTTGTCACTGTGGCCTGAGGTATCATTACTACGCTGAGGATAATAAACAACTACTCCTATTGCTGTTGCTAGAGCTGTGACTAACTTAGCATGATCAAGAAGCAGCATAGGATGGAGAAGTGAGTGCCATATGGTGGGTGGTTGATCCTAAAACATATTCTGCTTTGCCAGCTTTGTTATGTGGTTTTGGGCAAACCTCTAAACCTTAGTTTTCGAAAGAGCTGAGTGCTATATAAGCCCACAACATATACTGACTACACAAGATCACGTATTGGTTTTGAAATTATATATCCTCTGCTGTTTCTTTGTTGTAATAGGGTCGAGGTCTGACGGTAGGAATAGCAGGAGTCTGTTTAATACAGCAAATTTCAAGATGCAACATTGAGGGACTAAACATGAGAGCCGTTTCATACACATCAGTGTGTGGCTGGATGTCAGTGCACATTCAGATGAGGATAGCTTTAACACTTAGGGTTTGAGATGGTTTTTTTCTCACGTGTAGTCTTAATGCTTTACTGAGTATCGGATTTGACAACTGTCCCACAACCCTACTGTTGCCATCAAAGTCTGGATACAGCTTCACCTGGTTCTTTCTGTGGATGTCTTATTAAGCTCTCTCCATAGTTTCTTTTTATTTTCTCACAGCCAGTATTAACATTTGACTGATTTAACACATAATTTGGGTCATGTAACTTCTGCTAATTTATTATAACCAGGTTCATCCTGTTGCTTAAAAGATACCTAGTCTACAAGGACTGTGACAGCCCTGAGGAATGCAACAGTTCAGAGTTATCTCTCATCTGTGTCTGTACATCATCAAACTCAGGTCAATTTTAAGGGCAAAGAATTATGTCATCTTTTATTTGCTTACAATGCCACAGAAGTTATACATTAGGAGCTCTTTATGAAGGAGCAGAAGAAACACTAAACTCGAAGCTCATACAGAATCCTGCTGTTATCATTCTTGCAATCACATCTTTCAGCTAATTTGTTCCCATTAAGTGTAATGTTACAGAGAAAAACTGCTTTGCAAACATTTAATAGCTTCGATCAGTCTGAACAAATTAATCCATAAGTTCCTGCCTCTTTAAATATTTTTTTTCCCCCATGTTGTTCAAAAGAAGCAGTTTCTGGTTGCTTTCTCCTGCATGTGCAAGACTCTGAGGTCTCAGGCATTTAAACATCACTTCATTTTCTGGGTTTTTGTGGACAGACCAACACAACCACATCACAGGATTATGCTCTTCCCTCATTCTACTTGTAATAGGCTATAAGCTCAAAATCTCTGGTAGTGGGACCAGACAGAGTGCTGAGATCAACCTTTAAAATGGCTGGTGTGATTTGTTAAAGGACAACAGTCAGAGTCCAAAGTCTTTGATGCTGCCTTCCCCCCACATATTTTGCTACCCCAGATTGTTTCCTTGGAGGGGTGAAGCTGTAAATGAAGTACAAAAAATACCAAAACACACACACCTCCCCTCTCCCCCCCCCCAAAAAAAAAATAACACCACAAGAGGATAAATGTAAGAAGAAGAGGAAAAAATGGAAGAAGTGGAATGTAAATATGTGGGTTTGACTTGCTGCTTTAGGTTCTGGAATGAGGATGGGTTTGGCCTAAACAGGGAATTTAACTAGTACCAAGTTAGGACCGAACATAACCACACATAAACAGTACAAAGGGTTCTCGTACATGGCCAGTGCAAAGCAGGATTCTACCTGCAAAGAGCAGCAGCTCCCTCAAACGCACTGTCGTGTGTGAAACCTGCCTATGCCGGATGTGAGAGTTTTATTTTCTTAGGTCGAGCTGACGTAAAAGTAGTTTTGACATCCCAAAATCTGCAAGTTCCATAAGAAGAAGGCTCAAAACACAGCACCAGTGCTCCTCTCTCTGTGCCTGGGCGTTGGCAAGGTTTGATCGTATTGACTGTTCCCTGTCTCTCCCTCGCAACACCAAAAGAAACCACTTTGCCCCATCACACTGCTGGTTCAGGCTTGTAGGCATCTCGAAGTGTGCTGGGAAGTCATGCAGCTATGAAGGGCTCCTTCTGACCCTGCCTTTATACCTACTCCACCCATGGGCATCCCTGTTGCGGTAATTATTCCAGCCCAAAAGCCTTTGCGCTGTGTTAGGATGATGTTGTCACCTGCAAGGCACCTGCACGTGGCCAGACACAACTGTAATGGCACGGAGTAGGGGACAGGCCCTGGAGACATGTCTTGAGAGACAGGGCTGCTTCCAACCATGTCCACCCTCCAGGACAGCTGTCCTCCACAGATCTGGCCCAGGAGGGAATATTAGCTGGCAGAGCTGTGTTGAACAACCCTAGGGTCTGTATTTTGGCAGGAAATTCTGCTGTACCAGATGGGAAGAGTCCACAAAGAACTCGCACAGGTCCCCATAGCTGGACCGTGAGCAGACCGAGGCTGCTGAGCTCTCCAGGGACAGTGGCCGCTGGTAGCTGGGTTTCTCGCGGTAATAAAAAGATGGGCGGCCTTTTGTCTACCCATGACTGGAACAGTTAGTTTCCAATTTGAGAAATAAAAGAAATATTGTTGAAAAATAAATCAGAGAGACAAGAGGGTTGTTTACCATCTCCACATTAAAGGTGTGCAATGGGATGCAGAGTTACATTCACCAGTGCTGGGGGTGTTGTGCAGTGATTTGTTCCAGTGCAAAGTGTTTCTTCAATGCTTGTATTTATACCCCACGTAAATGGCAAAATGAAAGGGAATTAAAACCCCCAAATTACTAACTACCTCTTTTTTTACTGTACAGGTAAATAATGGGACAGCTGCATACAGTCAGCACTTTAAGTTTGTGTCCTTACCGCAAGATTGTAATTCCTCTCACATTTACTTTTCCCCTCCCTGCTTGAAAATCCTATTGTATGAGCCACTGTAGCATGGCAGATGTAAGCATCAAGCTTGGTTTTCCCCACATACAGAAAATTAACTCCTCCCTCGATAAAGAGTGACCAGCTTTTTTGTTTGGTACCTCACCCAGACGTAATCTTGAGATGTTACAGACAGATCAGCATTACAGATGGTTACAGACATCTTACGGAATGCAAAATTAAGAGTTCAGGTCTTTTAAAATTAAAATTGACACTGTATTCATACTGGTCTATCTGCAACACATGAAGATCCCAGGATTTAGAGGGAGTAAAAATCCTCACTCATATATTTTCTAAAATATCAGTAATTTCCCCAAAATGAACTTTGTATATGCGTAATCTTCTAATTGTGGATTACTTGGTGTTAATTATACATAATACCTTGCTATCTGTCAAGGCTTCCTCAAAATCTAATTCCCCGAACTAATATTTCTTGATCTTTAACTATGTAAAATACTGACTGCTAGACCCAACGAAGAGTGAAATAACAGACCTTAAAACTGCCAGTGGAACAACACTGTCATTTCAGGCTGTCAGGGAGTGAAGGAAAGACTGTTCTTCATTTTGGGAAAAGAAAGGACCATTTCTCTAACAACTCAGGGAGTTTTTAGCAACAATTGTTTAAAGAATCTCATTAGCATAAGAAAAAGACTCTTGGTAGAAATGAATTAGCAGTCACAGTGCAGGTGAAGCAGGCAGATAATATATGCAAGGTAAATGGAATTTATTGCGAATATGGTCTATCACATGGCTGTCATCTCCACCTGCTCTTTTTCTGACATAGACTCCCATGTCATAGGAAAACAGCCCCACTGAAGTTTCCCATGCCTGTACCTGGAGAGTGTGTCATCTCCTATGCCCCTTTGGGCACCTTTGCTCCAGAGCTCCGGGGGATGCTTACCATCACCGGCTGTCCCATCGAGAGCAGCCGATGCCAGCCAGCAGCGGGTTGTGACCATCTCATAATCAACACCTCTGGCACTTGTGTCAGGGAAAGAAACCACTGAGGCACAGGTACATGTGTCCCAAACTGCAGGGAAATAGGAAGAAGGACCCTGTTGTCCTCCACTCAGTGCTTAAAACACCCTGGTCTACAGATCTAAGGTAAGAACCTGTTTGAGTGGAACATTCTTACAAAGTTTTTAGGTTGGTGTCACTGGGTTGTGTGCACAGAAACGTCTCAGGAGTGGTTCAGAGGATGGGGTTCTCAGCTGGGAAACAGGGGCCACATCTTCCTGAGACCGAGGGGGTCACACTCACCTCTCCTTTCCTTGTGGGAAGGATCCCAAATACAGGGTATGACTGTCAGCAGCAGCAGCAGCATGACTTTGCATGGAAACACTGTCAACTGCTACTCTTTTGAAACCATGGTTAGCAGTGGTTGTTTGGAGGAAGAACAGAAGAAAAATGGAATGAGCCCTTCCCAGGTAGATCCTCCCAACTTCTAACCACTGAAATTTTAGTGACTTCTTGGCCTGGGCTCCCATACAATCGTCAGCAATGACTCTGTCCTCTACACGTTTCTCTGATGTCTTTTGGGTGCATCATACTTCAGGCCTCTTCAATGGTCTGTGGTGGTGAGGTCATGCGATCGGTATGTAGGATAAGCCTGTTTTAAACTTGCTTGAGTGAATGTCCCCCAGCTTTTACAATGGAAGGAATAGCGATTCATCATTCTTTATTCACCTTTTCCCCATCACTCATGGTTTTATAACCTCTAGCTATAACTGGCTTCAGTTATCCCTTCTCCAAACTGATGAGTCCACATTTATTTGGAGTCTTTTCGTATGGAGGTTTATAGAAATCTAGCTAGGTCCTGCCTAATTCACCTCACACTTTGCAAGATGAAAAAAATGTAGATATTATACTGTATAATCTGAGAAATAATATTTGATCATGTAATTAGACTGTATCATAGGCAAATGCACGAGGGAACAGAGTTAATGTTGCATGTACAACCTTAATTTTATTTCCTGACTTTTAAATGCCGAATTAGGCAACTTTAACATTTTCTTAATGCAATTTTTGTATGGAATATTATATAGCCTATTACATATGCATGCATATTGAAATATGGAATACATTAGGCTGTAGCACACAGATTGTGGCACACACGCCTGAGTAGTAGATCTCGGCATTAGTCGTGACTGGCATTGGCACAAAGTTACACAGGTCATTTCAGAGTGGTGCTCTCAATGCTTTTGGGTGTCACTGCCCTGTTGTTTATTCTCTGTATGCTTTAGGTCTTATAGAGCAGTGTTACAGAGAATTAGCTTGAGAACACTTTTTTTAAATTGAGTTGACGCTGCTTTTTACACCCTCCTTCTTACAAAGCTAGTTTTATTCAAATATTTAGACTTCAGTAACTTAAGAGAAAACGTATGTCCTCAGAAGCTTTAAAAATTATGAAAATGTAAAAGAACATTATAAAAAAATAAGGTAATTCTCCAAACATAATGATAACATGGCTTTGCTTCCTGATCTCTGCAGACCTCCCTGGGTATGAAGACAGTGCAATCGAAAGGTAAGAATCTCCCTTTTCAAATGGTAAGTGTAAGAAGCCGTTTTCTATCTACGAAGGGCTATAAGATGATTGACTTCAAGGGTGACTTGTAAAGGATTAGACACTGTCCTTTCTGCATCTTATTCTGCACTGTAATGTCAGGCTATCTCTGAAGCTACATGGCAATTTTAGGGGTTAGAAGAAATCCTTTGCAGAGACATATGAGCGAACAAACTGCAGGGAAGACACTTGGATGAACCAGAATATAGGATTGATTGATGTAGCTAATCTAAATAATTCAATATTCAGTCATCAAATGAAAAATAAAACACATCATACATGCGTTGTCATGAATGTGTAACACAAAAGGGTGCTGTCGGACACAGGGTTTTGTTTCCCTGGTCAAAGACATCTAATACATGTCAGGATTACAAAAGGTTAATATCATATGACAGGAGCAAGAAATCTACTGTCTTCAGAGGTTACTCTTGAAGAATGTCACCATGGACTAGACAGAATATACCACTAATAAATCACAGCAATGTTCTTCCAATAGACTAAGTGATTTTTGAAAAGGGCAAAAAAAATCAAATAACATATTCAGCTAACAGGATTTGATCAGTCGATCATCTAGTGAATATTAAAAAAGCTGATCTGATGAATAAATTATGCAGTGAAAGCAACAAAATTAACAAATTATGTATTTGCTGAACAACAGTTAAACCGTTCAGCATATATATAATTAAATATTTATTCATACATATTTATAAATACTTCTTACACATTTTTGTTTCATCCAGGTGAATAAAAACTCCCGACCCTTTCTTTTCATTCTTCTGAGGAAAGTGGAAATAGCCTGTGTTCAGAAAGCTTGATCTCAGGTCAGCATTTCAGCAAAGCCAGCCTCATTTGCATTTTTAATCAGATGCCTATATAAGCGAACATGCAAAATATTAACTGTGCAAGTGTCAGGTTTTTCCAGTTTTCTGGATGTGTGTATGTCTGCAAGACAGTGTAGAGAAAGAAAGGCTGTGTCTGTGCTCATGCTTTGGCTGGATGTATTTGGGCAACGAATTTTCTTTCAAACCTGGACAGCTATCTTGCTTGGTACTTGGGTTTTCCAGGAGCCACCATCTCTTGCTTTCATAAATATATGTGGTCTGAAAACAACAATTAGGGAAGCCAATGCCCTTTATTTGGAAAGTATGGCTTCCTCCATCATTGATAAAGCTGATCAGAAAGGATTTTTATCCCAGCAAAAGAAAACTACAGTAACCATAGGACTAAAAAATAAAAGGAGGTGGAGAATTAGAGACACAAACACACCAAAAAAACCCCCAAACAAACAAAAAGCACAACCTTTTTTTTTTCTTAAGAAGGTAAATCCTACATAGGTGAAATGGATGCTTGTGGAGGGAGAGCAAGAAATACCGTCTTCCTTGAAAAGCCATTTTCCTACCAACTCAAAAGATTTTCACAAATTTTTAAATTTTAGTCCAGATTAAAATTATGTAAATTACCTAAATTCTGATCTCCTTTGCTCTAAGGGTGGCAGAATCAGCACCAAAACCAGTAGATATTTTCAAGGATGGTAGATGATACAACATCTCCTCAATTATAAATTAAGAGATTGAAGGACAGAGCATGAGATAAAGTTAACTCTCACCTCTCTGTTGATATTAATGGGCAAGTCTCTCTCCTGTTTTAAGATGTAAACCCATTGTCACGCAGCAAAGAAACAAGAATACAATAGCAAAGATGCTGATTAATGGTCAGAACATAAAGAGAATCTCATGATACAGTAACCACAAAAGTAAAGCTGAGAGATGCTCATGGTATTATCATATTAGTATCTGAGACAACCACACACGTATCATCACATTTTTTTTCAGACTCTTTGCATTTAAAAGAGTAAAAGCATACATTTTTATAGAATGCCATTTATTTGAAGTGCTGAGATCACCTCTGGATGTTTTTTGGGTGCAACTCATCTGCGTGCAGAAGGCCAGAGGCAGGTGGGGCATCAGGTGAATTTTAGCCTCTGCAAACACAACATCTGCATATTTACTGATGAGAAAACTGGTCTTCACACTTTTTTTTCCAGTTTGTTTCTAAGCAAACGCAGCTTGTGATGGGCACATCCCCAGACACAAAGACGTACAGGGTGATGGAATTTCTTCCCACTTGAAACCGCAGCACTCTCCTGGCCCTGTTTCCTCACGATTTTGCTTCTATGTGCTGTATGTCTTTGTTTTTCCCCCCATTTCTTTCAGAATGGCATTCAGTTCAGTCTGTGTTCCAAAGATGTTAGCACCTCCCCTGACTGAGCATTTTCGTGCTGCATTACCCTGTGTGCAATCCAAGTCTCAAGAGATTCCAAGTTTTCCCCATTGTTTTCCTCTTTTCTGGACTTGAAGTAATGATTTTGCCCCCAAGGAGAGCTTTTTGGGGTTTCCCACAGGATTACCAGTGTTACTTCTACCAGATTATTAATGTAGAGGAAGTCCTCCGTTTCATCTCTGTGAAGTTGAACTCCGTATCAAGAAATAGCTGTTAGGCTGTCATGATTTCATATAAAGTTTAGGGGCTGCCTGAGGATCAAATAATGATGAAGACAAACGCAGGGCAGACTTTACACCCTTCAATTGCTAATAGGCCCTCTTTAAATCTGGGAAAGGCATGTAATCTGGGGTGAAGTCTATCTTCAGCCAAGTCATGTGTCATTCCCATGCTTCCAGCACTGGTGGTATCTTCAGGCATCTGTCAGGCGTGTGTTTTTCATCAAATTAAGCCGGTTTGACTCTGCCTGGTAGATGCCACATGGCTGATCATGTACATCCTGTTGTGTTTGAACTGCAGTCGGGTTCCCCATCTCGATGAGTTTAAGGAAGATTCCACTTCCAGCTGTTTTCCTCTGTCCATCCCATCTGTGTTTTAACGCAGCTGATGCGCGCAGCTTGCTTGACAAAATCTGACAGTATTTCTGAGCAGCTGCCAAGCTGGGTAGGTGTTGGGCTCGAACGTAACACCTCAGTGCCAAACATCCGTCACATCTCTACTGGGGGAAAGCAACCTTTTCTACTTTGAGTTCTAGCTCAGTGTGACTTCTCCTGTCAGGCAACCACCACCTGGTTGCAAGCCGGGAAAACCAAGGTAGGAGAGGATATGAAGGGAAGGAAATAGCAGAAGAGGTGAGAGTCACAGAGGTTTGGCAAAGCAGCTGGATCCCAATCCATGGAGCATCAGCCCTCTCTTTCAGCACGCAGCCAGCAGACCCTTTGAGGTCTCAGGATGCTGAACACCACAAAATGAGGTCTAAACACCGAAAAGAGCAATTAAACATTACAGGGCAACTCTACCTTACATGGTGCTGGCCAAGACGAGAGCACCAAGCCTGGGCAAGGGCTAGGGTAAGAGTTAATGTTCCAGGGAGGTGAAGCTGTTCAAAATAACTCCAATACAGACAGTGAGGCTTTTATAGGGCACATGAAAGTTTGGAAAATGTTATGTCATCTGTTCTATCCATGACATATTTCTAAAATATTCTCAGCAACAAGTACCCCATTCTCCCTTCTTAAAACTGCTTTATGTAAGCTATCTTTAATTAAAATGAGCTTTTCCATGTGTCCACATTAAATTCTTTAAAATATTAAAAATTTTCCCAACATTGTGTATCAAAGCTATTACTTTTTCCTGTGTATCCTCTAACTGTATTTAAATAATTCATTTATCCATTTCCAGTCCTCAGGGAGACCAGGTTTGTGTGATTTTTTTTTACACAATGTGATCCCATTTAAAACATAGGATATTTCCTCCTGAGGTTATAGGATATTTTCTTCTTGCCAGTGTTTACTCGACACAAGAATCCAGTTAGCTACCATTTTATTAAGACACAAATGTAGCATGGAAATATGTGTCTGCCTGTGTATAAATGCCCTTTCCACTGCTCATCAATCTTGCACTAATTAGAAAGACAAAAATATTTTAAAACCAATTAATGTCACTGAGAAACATTCCAGTAATTCTCAAAATACAATGTAGCCATGATAGATACATTTCAATTATTTCAAAGCATTTTCACGGAGCACTGAGTAAGCATAAGGAAAAAGCAGGGACTAAAAGCCACGTCTCCTGGCTGATGGATCTCTGACATAGGATGTGGATTAAGGTTTAAGTGAGACCAGCAGTTCATGTTCTCCCTCAAAAACCTCCCGAGTCACCTGATTAAAGTGCAACCTTGACAAATATGCACAGCGTTGTCTCTCACAGTTGGAATCACCAAAGAGGCTAAAAACAGCACCATGCGCTGCATAATCTCTAACCTCAGGGGACAACAAAAACAGAGAATTGCTGTGTCAATCTCATTTCCTTGTTAGGCTCATTATCATAAATGCAGGCCTTTGGTTTTGAATGCCACACTTCAATAACATTTACCTATCAACAGCTGCTGAAATATTGAATTCCACAGTCATCCTTTCCTTTTGATGCTCCCCCTTTTGTTTCTTTATCCATAAACATGAGCAACTGAGCTAAGCTTAAATTAACTAGCTGGGGTTAAATGTTTAGGGCAGCAAATTATGGCTAGCCTGCTTGCAGAGTGGTTTAGATTACAGGGGAGAGTTGCCAATCTCAGCTCTCATCATGCACTCCAAACGTGCAGAGCAATATTGGCAGTTCATGGCCAAATCCTGCACGCTTTAGTTATCACAGGAGCGCTGCTCCCATGAATAAGAGGAGCAAGATTTAGCCCCTGCTCGGAAGATAGAGATGAATCACACTTTTATTCTTTGAGTACCTCACGGTACCTTCAACACGGGCATGTTCAGTGATTGATAGCCTGTGTCTAGATTGGGTATTTTTCTATATACTGACAAATATTCTCTTTGTGGTGATTTCTAGGAGCAGAGGAGTACACACTGCAGCAATGTTGGGTTTCTTATTTGTCGTTGTGCCCTTTGTTTTGATTAGGTGGTTTTCTGAGGGTCACTTACTTCCCATCCTTTTTCCCCTCAGAGTGCTCTGAAATAATCCTGTTACAGATGTCCAGCTCTTAGCATCAGTAAAACGTTGGAAACTTGCATCCATAAACAG
>NW_010223954.1:47603-49937 GCF_000690775.1 Eurypyga helias
GTCAAATCCCAAGTGGTGGCACAGCCTGAGGGAAATGAAGGTGTTTGACTTTCTTGAAATGAGCTGCTGGTACCAGCTAAGGCTTTTTTTTTTTTTAACTTGGTCAAGGCGAGGGCTATGCGTTAACTGTTTTAATCCAGTGTGCAACCACACTGGGACTGTAATTCAGAGCTAAATGCTTGGTTAATAACAACTTCATGGCTACATACTCAGGAGATCCCTTGGGTTGCTGTAGGATGTGCTGCAGGGACCGGCCATGGAAGTGGGCAGCTCACAACCGCTCGCACCAGGTACAGCAGCATCTCCCCATATTTTGAGACCACCTCTTTGCCAGTCTGAGACCACGTTCCTCAACTGCAAAGCCACGTCAGTCCTCCCGCAAGAGCATCCTCCTGCATACGTGCCCAGAGTTTACGGGTAAAACGGCATTCCCCTAAAAAGAGACAACCCACAAAGCCAAAGGTGGGACCACGGGGGTTTAACACTGTCGCTCCACAGGACTTGGCTGCAGGAGCCCCTTAGGCTGGGCACAACACAGCCTTTGGGCCTTTGGGCCTTTGGGCCATGGCACCAGAGTCCCTTCTCTGAAACTCAGGGGAAGAGTCATAGAAGGAAAGTGGGGAGAAAAAAAAAAAAACCCAACACATTTTTTAGGTCTACATGCCCAAAAGAATCACTGAGAGCAGCGCAGAAGTAAAGCCAAGCTTTCCTGAAAACAACTGAAGGGCCATTTTGGTGGTACAGTGATGGGCACTGACAAAAACATCAGCAGAAGGGAATTCCGTGCATAAAGTATGTCTTCCATTTTCCTCCTGGCTGAGGTCTCCATCTCATTTCAGTAGCGTTGGACCCCATTAACCCCAAACCTGCTTCTTTCTTCATGTCCACAGAGACCCAGCATCTGCCTGATGAACTGCAGGGAGTCTGGAAAAAGGAGGCAGCTTGGAGCACAGGATTTACCAACCCCACTTTTCTGTTTGTACAAGGCTCATGGTAGGCAAGGTTTGTTTCCTCCACAGGTGTAGGTGTCAGCTCCAAAGAGTAGTGAGCTTCTAGTACTTGACACCTGAGCAGGTAATTTTTGGCTGTTCATTTAAATCTAACTACTAAGAGTCTAATATTAACTTCACAGGATTTTGTTATGGAAAGGACCTCAGAGAGCTGCTGGCCACGGCTATGGCAGAGGCCGGTCAGATGAGACAAGGCGGAGGACTCCTCTCATTTGTGAGTGGAAGCAGTTTCTCTCACACTCGTTTCCAGGGTCTCTACTGCATTACAGTACAGGGCTTTTTTTTTAAAAGCACAGGCGATCAAAGAGTCAGTCAGAAAACAAAAAGACTTATGATTGATTTTGCTTAAGTAAAATAGTGATTTCTATTACACTAGCCTTTACTTAGAGGCTTTTGGCTGCTACAAGGAATCGATTTATTCTACTCGTCAAAAAAATCGAAATCAGAAACAGCCCAGCTCCATGTATGCCCTGCATGAAAGAAATGCCCAGCTTGTAAAAGTTAGCTCGACTTTTACGCAGGAGAGGGGCCGAAGAACGCAGCGGTTAATTACATCAGCAGAGAAGGGTCGCTTTTCATTTCCAGCCAGCCCGATTCCGACTAAATGAATAAAGCTGAAATGGGAGAGCGATGACCACAATAAGTAGCCGAAACTCCACGTGATGACAGAGGAATGGTTTCTCACCGCCACCGCTTAAATATAACGAAGGTGTTCTGTAATTTTACTTCCAAAAGCCAGAGGGCTTATTGTAATCCTGATAAATTATAGCATCAGAAGCCAGAGAGAAGTGGTACAGAAGAAGGGAAATGTTAATGCAAAATATAAAATTGCCTCGCAGGAAAGAATGGGGAGAGCAAGCGAGCGGTTTGTTATCGTTTATTTTTCTTCAACGTATCATTCAGTTTCAGCTGTCTCCCATCTCCACCATTTCTCAGAAGCGTCTCCCGATGGCATCTCATTCCCTGGCTTCCACCGGCGTTTCATCACTCCGCCACTGCCCCTGCGAGGGTCTGGGCAGGGGGCGGCGGGGAGAGGGTCCCGCCTCGGCCCCACGCGTCCGCCCCAGCTGAGCACTTTGCGAACAGCGGGCGGGGGCTGGGGGATGAGGGGAGAGAGACGACGTTGCAAATAATGTTAAATGTGATTAATCTCCCGGATTCCTGGAAATCTGACATGCATGAGTTACAGCGAAACCTCTTTTATTTCGCCATGAAATGATTTTGCATAATGAGAAGGAAAATGTCCTCTGTGCCCTAATCAACTCTGACAGGTCCCGGGCTCCCAAATACTTTTATTTACGGCGTTATTTGTTGCCAGCCCCCA
>NW_010223955.1:0-1550 GCF_000690775.1 Eurypyga helias
TGGACATGTTTTTGGGAAGGTGCAGGTTTGTCTGGTGGGTCAAATCCACTCGCCTGGAGCTCGGAGGGTGTGGGTTGAAGAGGAAGAAAGGCGGCTTTCGGCCTGGTGTAACCGTAGGGGTTTTGCTGTGTTGGTGCTGGTCTTGCCTGGTACAAGTTGGATTAACTGGGAGAAGCTGCTTTGTTTTGTAAGGGGTAGTTCACAGCTTTATAACTTTTCATGCCTTTAAATTAAGAAGTGCTTGAAAGCAACATTCTATTGTGGTAGTTTATTAAGTGACACTAGATGTCCTATGTATGTTCTCCAAAGTTGAGGTTTCTAGATAGTTCCAGAGTGAGGAAGTGGCTTTAATTGCAGAGTAAGCGGGGTTAGGAAGATTCATCTCTTTGTAGAATAGCAGTTAAGATGGTAACTCCTGTTGTATATGTGAGTTTATTGTGAATTTTGCTGAAGGGTGACTGATTAGCTATTTTGACTGTTCTGGTGTTCTTAGAATTAGTTATTTTTATAGACATTTGTCCATGGCATATATTCGCGGTGCTTTTAGGCAGGCGATCTAACAGAATTGATTCTGTCTGCCTAGATTTTCAACAGCTTTATAGCTTCACAAATCAGTGGTATGCGTGTGAAGGGAAGCCTTTTTTATCCTGATTAAATTCAGCTTTCCCAAGGTGGTTCTGCTAATGATGGCCTAATTCAGAGTGGGATGCTTGGTTCTAAGGCAGGTTGGTTTTCTGTTTGAAGACCAACAGAAGGGAATGCCCTAAGGCAGAGAAAGGCTGAGCATCATATCGCAGGCTAAAAGAAAGTTCTAAGAGTAAACATTTTTGTCCTGAGATTACTGAAAAAAGATATGTAATGCAGCAGAAGTATCTGAAACATTTAACCAAAATGCCTCCTCATTCTCAACCAGAAATCTGTTGGTAGAAGGGTTCCTGCTAAAGCCTCCAGCCTGCGTTGCTCTTGCTGTCTGGAACTGTTGGTCAGCAAGAACTCGGAATATGGTGAAAATTGTTGTATTATGAGAGCTTGTGCTTCCCTCTGTTTTTTATGGGGTTTGATATTGCTAGTGAGAAGCATCATTCCTTTCCAATTGCCTTGATTAGCTGCAGTTAGAGGGTTCTGAATGTGTACCTGTTTGTAATGGTACATAATTGACTTCGGGAAAAGGCTTATTTTCAGTGTTTGAGTAACTGAGATCAAAATTATGCTGCTGTTGTTAGCACTCATCCAGGTGCTTTCTCTCATTTGAAATAATGAAGGGACTGAAAAACCCACCAACCCAAACCCCTTTGCACATGAACGTGTACTGCATTTCTGATTTCCTGCTTCTGAGCAAGTGGGAGCAACACTGAAATTTAGAGACTTTCAAATTCAAACTGTGTTCAAATTCTGTAGTTAAGATCCACCTAGGTGTCTGTGAAGATGTTCCTAGGCAGCATCTAGAGAATAGAAAACCCAAACCTGTTAATTACTACTTTAATTTTTAAATGCTGAAGAAAACCAGCAAATAGTAAACACGGGGGTATATGGTAAATCAACAGTAGGGA
>NW_010223955.1:1581-19666 GCF_000690775.1 Eurypyga helias
TCAGGTCCAATGGCAGTCATTTCAGTAGTAGAAATCTGATGAAAGTTTGTGAAAGATTCCCAAGTAACTTCTCAGAACGAAGAGGTGTAATTGGTATGATCTGAATCTGCTCGGTATGAGTGATGTCTGTGTATCAAAAGGTAGGTAATTCAGATGGTTTCATAATGCTTTTGTTTTAGTACTTCATGTTACCTGGCGAAATACAGGATCGTGTTTGGTGAGGAAAGGAAGGGAAGAAAAGAAATTATAGTGTCCTTAGAAAAACTCTGAGTGTACCTACTCTGAGTTGTTAAATTTGTTTCAGAAAGGATGGCTGTGGATTAAGACACTGTGTGTTGTTAGTGAAGGATCTGATTTTGTCCTCAGTGGTCTGCATGAACAGCGTGGCTTGCGGTCAGAGGAATGAAGAAAAATTAGCTGTGCACAGTGGGAACACAGATTGGTGCTGACAACAGTGAAGCCAGATAAAAGTGTAAACTTCAGACCTTTCTAATGAAATGCAAGAGTGAGTTTGCCAGTGTCGGGGCATATGGAGCTTTGTGGTTGCTGTGCAGAAGAAATACAAGAACTAAAAGAGGCTCTTACTGAGGAAAGCAGAGCAGTGTTGCATCTGCTCTAAGAAATGAACCCTCTGTGTTTCCCGACGTTTTGTAGGTGTAATGTTCTGATAGAACTGATATATCAATAACTGATGAATAAACAATGATAACTTTCTGGTAAATAGAAGAGGGAGTTAACGTCAGCCTTTTAATCTGGGTGATAAATTGAGACTAAGTAATTAAAATCATAGTTAGGTTAAGTACCTTACTCTGTAACCAATAAAAGTAAGGTTTTGGGGTGTGAAGTGTGGGAGGCTGTTGCTCCTTTCCACTTAGAGCTGTGTTTGTTGCTGTGCGTGCTGTTCATCCTTGCACAAAGTTCAGGTGTTGCTTAAGTCCACCAATAATATTCCAGCTCTCAGCTAAGTAGCAGATCTTGTAGTCTGGGAATAAAAACCAAGGCTCCAGAATTATTTCTCCTGTGATCATTTAGTGACAATTCTGAACAAGGTACTAAAAAGCAAACCCAAAATCAAACAAACAAACCAAAACAAACCCCCACCTCTTCTAATGTAATTAATTCATCTACCTGTTCTGAGAGGAAAAAATACAGGAATTCTGTTTTGAATTCTGAAAATGATTGTTTACTGAAATAATTGGGCATATTCCCCTTCATCTAAAATAAGTGTTTGTGTAATAAGAACATGCTGCCTTTCAGGCTTACCATGTGTTGTCAGGAGTCTGGACCAGAGCCAGGTTTCTGCAGGGTGGTTTGGGTGGCAACCATCAGTATTGATGGGAAAGCCTAAACCATCTTTACCTAACTTTTTTGGTGACATTACAATCCTTGTGATGCTGAGGCAAGGAATGAGTGAGCTGTGCAAGTGATAGAGTTCTCTCAGCAAACTGGCAGTTAGTTTTTAGTTCTCCATTAGCAGTTTCATGTGTCCTTGAAAGGTGCTTCAGCTGTGAAGGAAAATGTTCCAGAAAGTCAGTTTCTGTTAGGTTTTTCCGGAAGACCCTTGGCTCCTCTGTTCTGTGGTGTTCCTGTGAGATGGGGTAGCAGCTAACACGCTGCTGAGTTGGCTGGGGATGAGTGTTCCTGCTGTGCTGGGTACCAGCCTGCAGTATTGGACACGAGGGGACCTTGATAGATGAGCCTGAGCTGGGGTGGACTAAGGGCGTATACAGGCCGGCACCGTCGCAGCGGGGTGTGAAGTGACTCCCCCTCTTCCTGAAGCGTTCTTAGTGCACTGTGTTCTGGCATCTCAGTAATTGCGTGATCTGCTGGTCTTTGTGTTTTAAAGTAATTTCTTCAATGGTCGAGCAAAATAAGTAGTGACGGTGTTGGTGGGACTTGCTGACCCTTTCGTTTTGTGTGGAGCTGAACATGAGGAGTAATGCATGGAGCTCTCGTACATCTTCTTAGGAAATAAATGTCTGCTTCCCAACTGCTCTCCTAGGTGTTGAACTGTTTCCCACAGTGTGCCTTTATACTTGGTGTGTTTTTCCCAGTGCCATGAATCCTAAATCCTGGCATTTTCTTGCACAGTGACCAGGTCACAGAGGTTCACGGGCAGTTCTACTTCCCTCGAGTTAATACTACAAAACAAAGTCTGTCTTGTGTTTCTTCTGACAGTAGCAGAACATCTCTTCTCTGCGTTGGTTCAAATTATCCTTGCTCACTTAAAAAAGGAAATGTTTATAACAGAATTGAAAAGTCTGTCTAGCCTTTGTGTGTGCTGTTGTCTCTTGAAACCTCAGTTACACTCAGCTCTTCCTGGAAAATGCAATCAAGTTGCAGTGTTTCTCAGCTGATGTGTCAAAAAAAAGCAACTACTCATGAATCAGATGATATGCATGTGTGGGCATCGACACTGTCGTTTTTCAAACAGCATTTTATTTCCCTAGTCTTGTCTTGAAATGTATGTTAGGTCTTGTTGGTTTAATCTCATGTTCCCTGTTTCCCAGCAGATTCAGATAAAACATGAAAGGTGAAGTGGTGATGAAGAGAAAGTGATAAAAAGCCTAAACTTCTGCTGATTTTTCTGTTGATGCTTTTCTGTGCAGAATTTCGGGTTAAGGCACGCTGTACAAGCCTTTCAGCCCTTGTGAGTGTTTAGGTCAGATGACCACTTACACTGTCATGAAGCCTTCTTCCAACACAAACCTTTCTCTTTTCCCTTCTCAGATATGTTGAAAAACCTCAGTACAAACTGGTGTCGAAGCCGTAAATGGATCTACCTGCCAAAACAAATCTGGTGACGAGACTGAAGCAGTCAAGAAGACTGGAAGGAACACAAGAAATGGTGCAAAGCTGTCTCCAAAGTAGGTGGAGGTATTTTAATGCAGGAGTGGGGTAGATAGCGCTTTTGGTTTCCGTTCCCTGGAAACATCCCGTCAAGGTCCGTGCAAATTAAACATCTGCGTACAGAAAGGGGACGGAAAGAGCATGTCCTGCCTTCTTTTCTCTTTGAGGATTTTCAGGCTTTTTGTTGGGATTTTTTTCTGGTTATTATCTCCTTAGGAGAGATTGAACTCACAGTTTTGATTTCCATTCTCTTCCAGCAGGCTCGTTTGTACAAGTCTTGATTCTCTAAACAACTCTCTGTAAATAATATATGGGACTGAGAGTCGTTTACGCTGGGACTCAGGCTTGACAGAAGAATGCTCATGGGCTTTACTGACCTTTATCTCCTGCGTTGTTACGGTACCCTTTTTATCCCCGACCTTGGGCTATGGAGTGTGTATTTTTTGGCAAGGAGAAAAAGGTTCTATAGTGATAAAACAGACTTAGATTGCAGTATGTTCTCTTTTTCCAGTAATGATATACACTTGTATCTTTATATGATAAAAGACGTAGAGACCAGGTATCCTTTGTTTCCTGCATTAAAGCACGGACAAAGTAAATGAGTGGAAAAGGAACTGAGATAATACCCAAGTGTTGTGTTGCTCCTTCTGTAGTTGACTGGATTGGTATTTGCTTTGAGGGATGTTTCCATGGGGAGTCCAATGCCCCACGTTTGAGTTGTCTGAGGAAAATGGGTGGGTTTTTTGCCTTTGCCTTGTTAGGCACTCACACAGGTAGTAACTCAGTCAGGTGATCAGTGTATGCTATCCTTTGTAAAGAGCTTTGAGATTATATTTTTAGGTGCATTTGAGATGCTAAAAATGGCATAATATCAACCATAAATTTCTTAAAAAATTGTAATAACAAAATTACTTTGCGTGAGGCTCAGTAGGCATAATTAGTGCATGGCAAGCCCTGGAAGTGTTAGATCTTGGCTCTTGGAGATAGTCTTTGCAAAAACAGCGGTCACATACTTGACAGCTTTGATCTGGAGTGTTTAGTAGTGACACCATTATTTCAGAATGAAGTTCATAAGGTGCTTGCCTATAAACTTATAGTTAAAATAGCAATATGGTAAGTGCACAGAATGTATCAATTCTGTACTTGGAAACACAGAATGCAGCTATTCTAACTGACGATTAATTAATGATTGCCTATTGCCATACAGGAACGGTAGAATTAGTCATCTATGGAATTCCATGAGAGACATGTATCATGGTGCTGTGGTGTGTGCACTGAAGAGTTAATGCTTCTGTAGTTTTCACCCTGCTCATTTGTTTGAATGATCTCTAGTTGGTCTCTAATAAGTTCTTCATCTCTCAATGCAGAAAGAAACCTGTAGCAGTAATGCTGGTGCAATAGTCGGGGACAAGTGGTAAGAGCAGTGCCAGTAACAGCTACTCTCTAATCCATGGGCGCTATTTCAGGCCCTAAATATGACACTCCTTGTTCTGGATTGCATTCCTAGCAGGAGAGAATGCTGCAGCTCTGCTCCGTATCTTCCGTTCTCTGAAGAGTGCATGGTCTAGCCCTGTAGTGTCTGAGAGCAGATGTGATTGATGAAACCAGCAGTTGGTTTCAGCTCCCCAGAACAACTCTTTCAGACTAAGTTGGATTACTTACGTGTTGTTGTGGTAGCATTGCTTAGATCTCTGCCTGGGCACTTCTGCTTCAATTTATGTCACTGCAGAAAGCATCTGGTGGTTCTTTAAGTTCCCTGACAGCTCAGGTTTCTGTCACACTCTGCTTGCACTGTGTTTCCATTTCTGCCTTCGTTGGCTGACTGTTGTTATAAATCAGTGTTTGCCCAATTTGTCTTCCATTCTGTCTCAGGGCTCCCCTCGATGCATGGTGACAGCCCAAAACAGTTTCTTCGTACTAACCAAGACGGTGACTTCTTGCATGTAAAATGATTTAACTTCTTTGTCTCTGGTTTGAGACAAGAGTGAATGGAGAAATTGAGGCTAAACTGTGTTCATCAGATTAGTACAGAAACTCTTTGCCCTTTTCATAGTGCTTTAGTGCCACCTGCACAGTTCAGAAAGGCCAAGCCCCCAGCAGTTCCGGCAGTGGAAACTGCCACCACAAGGGCTCTGCCAAAAGAACCATTGCTTTGGAGTTGTGGGTTGGGAAACAAAGTCAGTGCAGTGCAGAAAAATAAATGAGGTGCTGGGGAGAAGGACAGACTCTTGGAGAACACCCAGGTGTAATACTCTAATACTGCATGTGAAGGTGACCTGGGTGTAGCGCAGGTTGTAGTGATGGTGAAGTGGGCTGTGGGTGACTTCTTTTCTTCAAGACATCAAGTTCCTGGAATATGAGCCCTACAGCCTCTTATGAAATTAAGGAAATTTGCACACAAGTGGATTTCCTGACTTGCCAAAACACAAGCTCCAAACCAAGCATGCTTCTTCCTGACAGCTGAAACGGATGCCTTCATCTGGAGCTTTGAGCCTCTTCTAGTCAGTGCAGCTGTACAAATGCAGCAAGCTGGTTTTAAGCCTTCATAGGGAAGAGGTAGGAAGAATTCACCATAGTTTTGATGAAGTCAAATTAAAAATACATGGAAGTAAAACACTCTTCTGCCTGATCCAGTAAGAGACAAGTTTGGGAAATTAAAAAAAAACCCCACCATCAGTAGGTGCAGAAGCTTCTGACGCATTATTTTATTTCATTTTAAATGCAACTTTTCTCTTCTGTGATGATTTTATCACTTGCCTCTTGAATACAGCAATTCTCAGAGGAATAATCTTGCCTCCTACACTGCTGATATAGCAGTGTGCTGTATTTGATGATCAACAATAGTAACTCCAGAAAGGGCTTTAAGCCAGTTGTGCTTGGAGGAAATGGATCTTGTACCAGTAGCAAATCAATACTTTCTATGTTTGAGGAACATACTGGTGCTAGGTAAATACTGCACTGTCTGGCTTTTACATTGCTTACTTACAGAACTTCCAGAGATCGTGTCTCTCTTTTTGTGCTGGTCGTTACGGTCTCAAACGGCTATTCAAGAGAGAGCTACAGTATTAGGTTGGAAGTAGGTGTGTTCTGCAAAATTAATTCAGAAGTAATGCTAAACCTTTGTTCAATTAGGTACTGTGGTCAGGATTAGCAGGAGAAGTTGAATGTTGCGTACAGTGACGATTGAGCGGTTTCCATGGGGTACCTCCTAGGTGAGTGCTTGAAGCCAGAACAGCAAAAAAGTAACTCTAATTGGTAGCATAGTAACTCAATTAAAATGAGAAAAAAATACAGCGGGAAGGAAATGAAATGGTGTGGTATACAAGTGCAGATTGTATCTCCAGTTTCATGCATTTTGATAATTACAGTTCCCTGACTAAGTCTCTGTACTTCCAGCAGTGTGTCAGGCGCTTTGCAGGGGAGAGAAGTCAAGTTCAGGTGAAGTCCAGGAGTGGTCTCGCTTCAGTCCAACAACAATAAATCGGCTTCCCTTGACATTTGGGGATACTGAAACGTGTGTTAAAGTCTGCAGTAGAGAACTGCTCCTTAGATGAGCAGTGTTCTGAGAACTAGGCACTTCAGTATGGAACAGGCAGCAAGCAGAAACCCTAGAGGGGAAGGGATGTGGCAAGGAAGGAATGCTGAGCACAGAGGTGTGCAGGCTGCTTCTCGGATTCATTTTCAGGGCACCGTGGACTGCAGGGAGGAGAGGAGGCATTTCAGTCATATGATGTAGTGCTTAAGGATCTCCTGCTCTGTTCTCCATTCCCAGCAGTGTCGATCACTTCACAAGACAGTCCTAGTATCCAGGGCCCTTGTGCAGGTATTGCCTGTGCTGTCTAGGCAGTGGGAGACTGTCAAACAAAAGAAAACCCACCCACCACCCCAAGGGCAGCAGTGGGGAGAGGGGGTGCATAGCTACTTCCACTGCACAGTGGCATGTGAAAAGGGGGTGGGGCTGTTCTGTGATTGCAGCTTTTTCAATTGCTTTAAATATTAATGATCTCCATGCAACTGCTCGGTATGGCACTGTAATTCCTAGGATGTAAATGATAGCCTAAAGGAATAGATTTCATAAAGTACTGGGAAATTGCTCTGCATTACGTACTAAGTCAGGAAAGCAGTACTTGAGAAATGGTGTGTTTTCATCTCAAGATGGAGAAATACTAGGAAATCTTTATTATGTGGAATATGTAATGCTTGAGAATTCCATATGTACTGTTCTAGATCTTGTCACAAATATTGTTTCTTACTTGCTACAGAAATGTTGCAACTTGAAGTCTAGTAAATGAATGGTATTGTCTGAATTTCTGTAAGTGGATTGGATTAAAAATGGTTAGATTCTGGCTTTGTCTGGCACTGAGGAAAAGGACAGTTTCTTACCGAGGTAGCTGTCCCCTGTATAGTCCTTCTGAGATAAGACATCATAACTCCCTCCTAATCTAAGTTGAGCTTAATCAAATATGTCCCTTATCAGACTTTGCTGGTCTCAAGTAAAAGCTTCCTTATCTTGCATTCACAGGATTTTATGGGATGTTAGTTAACATCAAAAAGCATAGATGTGGAGCATGACAAAGTCACCTCTACTTTGCAGAATTAAGCAATCGCGCTGTTCACATACCTAAAAATTACGTAGATCTGAAATCTTGAAATATTCCAGTCACAATTGGTAAAATTTTGTTTATTAACAATGCTAATAGCTGAGTTGGGTTCTTTGGAGCTCAAGATGAGTGTTTCTGAACAGAATAGCACCGGGTTACGCGTGCATACTGGATGGAATTCTTGCTTAGGAAAAAAGCCGGATCTAAAGAACGGTGAAAAAGACACAAACTTGTGTTGCTGCAGGATTATTGTCATAGTCTTTAGTGCACCAGTGGCTCATATGGAAGGGCCTGCATTGCCAAGCCAGGCTGTGCATAGCAAGCCAACTGTTAATTTTGCTTGGTTGATGCTTTTCATCTCTGAATTTTTCCTTCTGGTACGTGCTGGCCTACAAAGCAGAGGAGGGGCTGCTGCAGGATCCCATCCAGCTGGTTTTGTGTAGAACAGCGTCAGGGTTTTGTGAGTAAATACCCAGAGAAGATCCAGAGGAAGGATTTCCTTTGCGAAATGCTGAAGGAGATAGGAGAGGACAGATGTAATCCAGGAAGGGAATTGACTTGGCACTGATGTGAAGTAATAGGGATGATAGGAAAGTCTAAGGAAAACGTTTCATTTCAAAAGATAACAAGCAGCATGAAGGTTTCCAAGGCATGGAGTGCTTACTGAGCTGCGTCTGGTGGAAGAGGAGTGGGGAATATTAAGCTTTTGAAACGCTTTGTTCATATGGGAATTTATTGAAATTGTTGTTGATTTTATTATGCAGTTCATGTTAATGGGCCTTTGAATGTAAGGTTGATTATTAATGAAGGACAAATGAAATCTCTGCTTAATGCTCTGCTGTAGCACGTCATGTGCTATAACCTTGGAACTTAAATTGGAAAGATGCAGTAGGGCCAGACTCAAGCCGTATTTCCCTAGAGAGCCGTGAGATGCACCAAGTTGAGGTGGTGGCAGGCCCCAGGACAGCTTGGTGACAATTCATAGAGAGACTGAACTGCTGGAGCCTTTCTTGATCTTAGTGCAATATGGAAAAGAAAGAACAGCAAAACTTTTGACTGGTGTGTAACCAAAATTTCCCTAAAACCTGTGTTTCTCTCTAGAACTGACACTTCTTGCAGTCTTACTGGCTGAAATATTTTTATTACACTACTTTGTGAATGTTAAGGGATTGTTTTTTTCATCCCATGACCTTCAAGTACAAATTTGCTTCAGAAGTAAAGGCCCCTTGGGAAGTGTTTTGCAGTGGCACAGTAATTTTCACTGGAGCAAGATTTTGTCCCATGTGGATGTTGAGGGTGGTGTTCTTTGATATTTTACGTGTTTTTTTCTGAGGGAAAATACTGATTTGTCGGTCTTTGGCTGAATATCAAGTGTTAGTGCTAGGATGGGCCTTTTCAGACCCAAAGGGAACTTATTCCCTGTCCACAGTCCCCTAACGCGGACGCCAGTCGCTCTTGTCAGTAACCCGGCCCTTGGTGCTGCGCTCTGCAGGGCGTCGTGCAGGATGGCAGCCGGGAGCTGCAGGGGTGCCTGACGTGGCGGAGATGGCAGTGGGGTGGGGGAGCTGTTGTAGAGGACCTGTCACCCTCGGTACGTGTGCTCTGCTGGCTTCATTAGTGTCGTCTGGCTCGGGGGGAGGGAACACGTAGCAGCTGGAATGCCACAGTGCCACGCTGTGGTGGTTTGGAAGACAGATCAGAAGCCAGAAACTCATCTGGGCACCCCTAAACCCACAGTACAGGGCTTTGGTCCCTCATCCTTTACTCGGATGAGGCAGGTCTGTGTGAGGCTGATGCCGATGAGGAGTGTCAGCATGGCTGTTCCTCCCGTTTTTCTTTCATGTTTCAGTGAATCCAGGACTTTGGGAGTTTCACGTTCTTGTAACCTGCTTGGAGGTTGAGCACAGGGGAACGTCAGAGAACAAACACAAACCCCACAGTGTTCGGTTTGTTCTTGTTCTCAGGTTTTTCCAGAGCAAACTGCATTTCAATATCCTGTTGTTCTAGTCAGGCTTCAGATCTATACTGTATATTTAATGAAATCTGATGTTGGTTAAACAGTTCCTGAAGTTCATTGTTCGGAACCCTGTTTGCCATTATGGCCCTAATGGATACCCTTAGGGGATCCTTGTGGAACTCTTCAGAAATGCCTTTCTGATACCGTGTTTCTCAGCTCAGTATGCTTGTGAAGTTGAAAGCCTGCACATAATCCAAGACTTCAGCTGGGGGGCAGACAAACTGCTTGTAAAGCAGCTGCTTTATCTCCCTGTGGCCAGAGCCCCTGGTAGGTGTGCGCGTTGTGGAGGGTGGTAGTGCCCCAGCATGGATCGTTGTCCTGTCTTTGCTCCGTGCCCTGCTCATCTTGGGCCATTCTGGGGGAGGAAGCCTGGTCACATCTGATCCCAAACAACACAAAAGGACCCAGCTTTTGGAAGGAGTCTGTTAGTGGGGGCACCGTAGCTAGTTTTCTGCCTTTTGGAATCTGGGAGCAGTTCTCGCTCATGTCCGAACTGCTGATTTCTCTTAGCAGCAACGAAAGTAATACTAAAGCAACTAATTTATTAAACCTCTGTACCTCAAACCTGGTTTCTTCAGCTGCTGCCACTCAGAAGCACTGGGAAGCAAGTGCAGATCATTACATGGTTACCTTATTTAGTCCTGTCTTACAGTGCCTAAGGATGCTAATCACACAAATTTACCATCTTTTTGAATGCTGGCAATGTGCAGATGCATGAAGGCGTAGACAACCAAAGAAACAAAGTCAAGGGTGTGGCTGTAACAGAGCTAGAGGAGAATTCCAAGTTCACTTCTCCACTTTGAAGTGTTAAAAGAGATTCTTTAATGGTGTCAGGTCTCAGGATTTGTTACAGTATTGAGGTGATGAATGTAATGTTAAAATGTAAATTTCCAATGAATAAGATTTTTAACAAACAAATGAATGTGCCTTTGGCATGGAATACTATTGGGACTTTTAGAATTGACATATCAACCTAACACAAGTTAAACAACTTGACTATAATTAAGGTGATAGGAGTCTTCTCAATGTTGTAATGACAGGTCAGCGTTTTAGACGGTGCCTCTTCTCCATTCCGTGCACCAGCAGCACCTGTGTGACGAGGCACTTTAAGCATATGTGTTGTTTGCATTATACCACGCTAATGAGGTCAGTGCACCTAAGGGAGAAGGAGCTATTGCACAGCTCTTCCCCCCTCTGCACCAGCATGTGTCGTAAGGACGGCTCTGCGGGTCACTGTGCGGTTATCCCTGGGCTTTCTTCTGCCAGATGCTTGGGTTGCAAGTGCGACCTCTGTCTCGTTCCTCTTTTTTCCTCCTTCCTTTGGTATAGCTTTAATTCTGAAGAGTTTGTTACATCTGAGTGCAGCATGTATAATTTTCTCATTAAATCAATGGACAAGGTCATTATGTGTTAAAAGGAGGAAATAACTGGTTCACACATGTTATCTTCACAAAAATATGAGCTGAGCAATTCTGTACTGACCTTTCAATATCATTCAAAATGAAATTCCATATGCACTCTGCTACTGTAGTCCGTTCTGATGCTGCTGTGATGTTAGAATGGCTTTTAGATGAAGAATATAAACTGCGACTTTACAGTTTCTTTGTACCTGTTCCATTGCATTTGCTTGCTGCTTTTTTTGTCTATATTTAACTTTTTAATTTAGTGCACGTACGTTTTCACTGTATGGATCCTGAGGACATCAGGGAGTTTGTAATGGCAATAAGAACTGCTATGAAGTTTGCATGGACAACTGCCTCTAGAAATACAGACCCTGGCATGCTTAGGAGTAACGAGGGGAAGTACTTGCATTGTTAAATACTATGGAAAAGGCATGAATGTATATTGATGGTCATGAAACGAGTTGATCTGTGTGTGGCAGGAAGCACTTTCTGCAGGGTGTAATTCCGATCCCAAAGGTGCTGTAATGGTACAGAAAAGTAACATAATCCCTTGGAGCACGTGTGTCTGCTAGAGGAATATTTGGGTGATGTGAATGAAGAAATGGAGTAGTAACACTCAGGGCTGTGGCGTTCACAGCTGCCAATATGCTTAGTTGTGTATTGCCGTGCTTTAAGTGCGCCGCGTGACAGAGGAACGCCTAAGTGCACCCTTACTAGGGTTCCGCGTGAAGTCTGATGGCGTTTATCCTTGCCGGGGGCAGTGTTCTCTATGAGCCGATACTGCACGGAGGAAGCCAGGTACTTGGAGGAAGCCTTTGTCCTGTTCTGTTTGTTGTCAGAACCAGGCACTGCTGGCTTTTACTGTGGTCTTGGAAAACAGCAGAGCAGAGATCAGTAGTTGAGATGAGGGTGGAGAGGACCACTTTCTGTGCCAAAAACTGAAGCATTGAGGCCAGTCACTGTGTAGAATAAGTGAGTCTCAGTTTTGTCTGGACTAAGCCCTAATCTGATAATAATGAAATTCAAGCTGGGTGAGGAGTTGTTTGGTATTAATGCAGATTGCCAGCCCTTGCCAAGGTTGAGGACAGAATACGAACCAGCAGTAGGAGGACATTCAGAAGCCTAGCCATTGGGCCTGCTCTAGGCAGGATTCATGTCCTGACCTTCCTCTTTTGTTAGTCTAGGATATCTCCATGTCTTTCTGCTTTTGATCAGAGACCTTTTCCAGTGTATTGCTGAAGTTGCTCTATTCTCAACCTTTTGTCTGTTGTGACTAAAAATAATGTAGTCGAGCTAGTCAAGAATTTGGCTGTTTCAAATATAGACGGAAATGGTAACTTGCAAAACGAGAGCGAGCACAACGGAATGGTTTCAGTTTGAAGTTGAGTTCATCCTTTTGCTTTTAAGATAAGAAATTCCTGAACTGCGAAGGCAGATAGAACTTCTACTTTAAGAAAGGACACTAGGAAAGGTCAAAACAATTTACAGGAGATTTGTCTCTTCAAATAAGGCAAGTAGTTATGTTGTTTTAAAAAAGGAAATGAAATCTTTATTGTGGAGGACTTATTCATGTAAAACAGATTAAAATATGCATTCATAATATGTAAATATAGAGTCAATTAACATGGAGCTTTTTTACGGTATAAGTGATTGTAACCTGCCATTGTCCTCTGGAGCGACTTTGAAACTGAACTGCTGCTTCTCTGTGGTCCCAGGTGACAAAAATCGATAAACAGCAAACACAGAGCAGCCTCTTGCCAAGTGAGCAGTGTCTGAACAGGACAGTTTAATTTTGAATAGATGGGCAGAATTCTCCTGGAGCAGAGAGGTTCCACGGAGCTCTGCACACGTTTCAGGACCAGTTGCAGTAGGCAGCAGAGAGTGCAATTCAGAAAGATGGTGAAAATCTCTGTTTGGACTGACTCCTGGCTGGTTTACCTCTGATTTAGTGGGTTATCCCTGTTATGAAGTCAGTATGAAAGCACAGGGGTGTTTATTTCCACTTTCAGTTTGATCCTTTCTTTGATCCTGGAAAGGTTCCACCAGAGCAGGACCGTTGGGATGGCCTGTTGGTGAAGGTTGCAGTGTGTCAGCTTAGTGGAGGTGACATCTTTCCTCGGCAAATGATCCTGCCAGCAGGCTGAGAAGGTGTAGGGAGGCACGAGGCCCTGTTCTTACTAGCTCTTACCATTGCCACGGTTCTCAAAAACTGATGTTGTCAGGAATGCTCCGGTCATAATAGAGATAACACGGTTTATACGTTAAGTTATACAAGTGGGGTTTCCCCTTGAAGAGTTGGAATATTTACTCTGGCTGATAACTAAATTACAGATGCAAGATAATCATTTAAGTGGCCACGCTTCTCTCCCATTTCTAGAATTTAGCCGTTCTGAAGTCTCCCTATATAAAAACATATAGCAAGGTATTTGACCACTCTTCGGTGAGGTCTGATTACGTGCAATGTCCTGTTCAGCATCTCTAATTTTCATTTTGCATATGATCCTTGAAGTATTCATCACCGCATCTATAATTGCATTAATCCAAGTTGCAAGTAGCTTGCATGTATTGCTAGTGCAGGGCTTGGCTCACCTGAGTACAAACCTGATTTCAAGTAGATGGCTGAGGGTTTTAAGCATTTGCCATGTTCGACATTTGAAAATAGTTTCTGCTGAAAGTCTGTCTACTTAAAATTCAAGCACTCTGCAACTAAGGAACTCCAAAAAGAGGTAATGAACCATAAATTATTGCTGTTAGATATTTAATACTCAATCAGTATGTGCTCTCTCATGCATATCCCACTGGCATTGCGTTTATTCTGACAGTGTGGTACTGGTTCAATTACTTTGCTCATTTACAATAAAAGATTAATGAAAAGAGGTATATTTTAGTTCACAGAGATTAATTGCATCCCTTACTTAAAATATTCAACCCATAATCCTGATAGCTCTTTCGTCAACAAGTACATGGAAAATTAATAGACTTTCTTCTGCTGGAATCCTCAGTAGGCTTGCCGATACAAACATCCAGGGAAAAGCTGACTGAAAGTTGCCTTTCTGGTATGGAGGAATTAATTTACCTTCTCTCCCTTGCTCTTTCTCTTTCCTTCTGTCGTTAATCCACTCTGATGACAGTTTGAATTAGCCAGAAGAAAACCACTTGTGGAGCAGGCGTTGGAAGCCAGCGCGCTGCCGTAATCCGACACAGGCGGTGTGTTTTCTCTGCTGCGCTGTAGCTGAAGGCAGCCAGCTGTTGTGAGGGTGGATAGACACTTCAGACCCTTTCGGGGGTGTTACTGCTGCCTTATAAAATTTAACAGCCCTTATATTTGCAGAGGACTTACTAAGGTTACTCATGAAACTGATTTTTACTCTTGCTATGGATGTAGTTGATACTTGTGTAAAGTTGTGAAGGTTCTCACATAGTTTATGACTGAATAACTCCTTGGGCATTTTAGCTGGGGGTTTTTCCTCCACTGTGTAAAGATGGTGGGGGGAAAAATCAACAAAGTGTCATTTGTGTGTGTGCTGTAGACATGTGGGGGGAGAATGTTCAGCTTTATTTTATAAGAGTCAGTTCTGCATTAATGAGAAAACGGAACTGAGAAGGCGGCAGTAATTGCCGTGCTGTAACAAAGCTCGCCGGTGGCATAAAGCAGGGGCGTATGTGCCGCCTGTGGAGCCTTGAGCCAGAGCTTCAGCACTGCATGTCTGTGGCTAGACTTCGGCTTAGCCTCTGGAGCAGCAGCCGGTTTGTGATCTTGCTGGAATACGCATGCAGCAGTACAGGTTTCAGAAGGGGTTCAGCCTAGGTGAGCATCCTGAAGGTCAGAACTTAGCACAAATTTCTAAACCTGATGGGCTTACAAAACCAGAAGGAAAACCTGATTAAAATACTCTCTCTTGTGATGTGCTGGCAGTTCTGTTCACTACATGAAACTATTAGTGGGAAAAAGATACGATATTGTCAGTATTTTGGACCTGAAACTTTTTTTAGGCATAAAAATAGGTGTATGCTTTAGATGTGTGTCTAGTACGTGCACTTATTTTACCTGACCCGTTTGCCTCTCCATGGTCATACAGCAGACGCATCCAGTTTGGAAATACTGCTGGCGTCCTGCTCTAAAGCTGCTCTAAAGTCCCTATTGGCTCGCTTACAGTCCACGTGCAGCTCAACCTCAGCGTGCAGTCTGCTGGATTATGATCCTTTCTCGTCTCTACTATTCTCCATCTTATTAAGGCTCGTCATTAATTCAGCGCGAGCCTTGCTGACAGTAGAATGAAAGCGAAACTGGGCTGTGAGTGGACGGTACAATTTGTGGGGCAATTTAGGTGGAGGTAAACGAAGAAGCATGGCTTTAGAGAGTCGTTCATCTTCTGTGACCATTACAGAGCCAGGTTGGCCTCCCAAGGGCAGAACAACGAAGTGGATAAAATACTCAGACTTGGTTTGTTGGTATGTTAATGGTGAGGACTTTACAGGCCTGTTCAGTCCATCTGGAGTAGGGCCTGTCCCCTCCACAACTTCTCCTACCGGTGAGCAGTACAAGGGATGCCGAGCTCTCAGCTGGAAGAGGGAGGCATAAATCAAACGCATCTGCGCAAGCTCTGAAGAGCTGAGGTGAGACAATATTGCTTAATGCACTGTGCTCTCATGGTGTGATGCTGCTTTTCATTTTCCTCATCTTGCTGGCAATGGAGGATCTCTCAGGGGGGAAATATGTTCTTTGGGATAAACTGCGTTTACTACTTGGCTCATTTTAACGAGGGGTGAATAGCTTGCTGGTAGCTACATCTGGTTTAGAAAACTGCAGCAAAACACTGCTGCATATAATTCTTTTCCATGTGAAAACTATTTTAAATCAGAATAATTTTGCTTTTTTCACTTCTGTATGCCTACTATTTCTTTGAATGCTGGATGATTCTATATTTAATTTCTGATCTTTCGACTACCAGTTTTTTTATAATTTAATAATACAATAATATACTTTAGAGCTGTCTGTAATTACTTGGAAGATATGACTTCTTTTTCTTTAAGTTATATGCCTGTAATTAAAAGATCTGGCATATATATCTCCAGTTAATAGTACTCCTGATAATAGAAAAATTGTGTAGATTTTAATAGGAAACAACTTTTTAATTTGATTTTATTGAATCCTGTGTAAATTGACATAGAACTATTTGCCTTCCACTGCACAGGATGTCTTAAGGAGAAACTTTGATAGAAAGGCAGGTTTAAATGCTGCATAGGAGCCCCTGATGTGCGCCCCTCTGCAGAACGCCAGGCAGAGCTATGCCGGCGTTGCCTTTCTCCACGGAAGCACCATGCAGCATCCGAAGCCAGAAGCTGTGGTTTTGTCCAAGGCGGACTGCTGAGGAATCAGCTGTTGCTTAGCCCCTGTAGGCACCAAAGCTGCATGGGTGGCTCACGTTCTGACTTTAAACCTCTTGCCCAGTGGTGGAATTTTAGATGTTTGTCAGGGTTTCTGCAGCCTGAGAGCAAGGCCAGAGCAGGCGGGTTGCAGTCTCCTGTGCAGGGAACAGCCCGGAGGTGAGGACCCAGCTGGCAGGTCCGGTGTGACAGCAGGCACTGCCAGAGGTGCTGTCGCTCTCTTTCATGGCATGTGGTTTGGAGATACTTTTCTGGCTTTGAGCCTGTAGGACAGTGTGAAGAAAATGTGCTGATGGAAGTCCTTTCTGTGAGCTTCGAAGGTACCAGCTGGTGATGAGGTCACCTGCACTAATACCTTTCCATGCAGCTGCAGATCACTTGGCTGTCACTACTCTCTCCATACTCCTTCCAGAACACGGCGTGGCTGCAGTGCGTCCAGCACATTGATCTTTGAGATGACTGTAACCCTTGCGCTTTCTGTTCTTCTGCTGGGTCTTCCTCAGCCTGACTGCCCAGCTTGTTCATATTCTACCGGGATATTTGTAACTCTGCATTTCACACCTTAGAAGGACCTATGGCCTACAGCTTGAAAATGCAATTATTCTTCAAGCAGTGCTCTTGCAGAGACAGCCCTTAAAATCAAGTGCATCAATTCATCAGTGATCTTGCACATTCATACAGAATTCCATCTTATTGTGCCCCAAATTCTGAACCAATTCACTCAGTGTGGTATGAAAAGATGAGAGCAAAGGCAGCTTGAGAGGGGACAGGGATGTTGTTTTTAAATGGATTTGGCAGCCTTGTTTCACTTCCTCTGCACTCTGTCTTCTGCCTTCTATCAGGGACCACATCTGAAATTCTAATATTTTAAATCTCTTTGAGACATTCCAGAAAAATGGTCTATAAAACAATTTTCTTTCTTCATCTTTAGTCTTAAACAACTCAACCTAAAATTGTGGACAGGTAACTTTCCACAGCCCTCACTGAACAAACCAGAGCACCTGTGTCTTTAGCACTTGATTTTCTTTGTGTTGAAGTCAGGCCGGGACCAACCAAGGGAGAAAAGAGCATCGACCTCTCCTCTTCCACTTGGCTGAATCAGATCTTTGGTGATGCCTGCTTCTGGGATCTAAGTCAAGCCTTCAGGGATATCGGAACTCTTTCCATTTACCTCAAAGCTTTGAATACGGCTTATAGTGGGTGATTACTTTTTTTAGATGCATGTAAATATAAAACCCAAGAGAATGTCTGTATAGGATCAGTCTGTTTAATTAAAGATTGGCTTATACAGATACTGATTCTTTAGCTCGGCAAAAGCACAAGCTAAAACAAGGCCAAGAGCCAAATGATGAATCTTGGGGGTGGGGGGGAATCTAGCAGAACACTTTACATCAAGCAAGTATAAAAGTAATAAGGAGTAAGAAATGTGGCCTGATGTGTTGAATTCTTCTGATGACCTAGAATGCCGACTCAGACTGTACAGGCTTCTTAATTTTTTTTTTTTTTGGGGGTGGGGAGGAGGGAAATTGCCCCACTACTAAACCATGTAATCAAATATCCAGTGCAGTTCTGCTCATCCTTGAAGAATGTAAGATGAGACAAAATTTAGGCATTTTACCTTATAACTAAAATTTATTGAAACGTAATGTTTAAATAACTATTAATGCAATACTGTAAATCAGAGCAACTCTATGAATGATGGCCTGTTAGGCATAAAAAGTAGAAAGCCATCAGTGAATGAATTAGTTACCTGTGAGGGTGTTTCTTCATGTTCTCAGAACTGCTGTCCTTTAACAATGTCTCATTTCCCTGGAGTCAAGTGGTGA
>NW_010223955.1:19690-30749 GCF_000690775.1 Eurypyga helias
CATCAAATACACTTTGATATTGCCCTAAGTCAATCAGTTCCTCATTCTCTTTCCTCCCTACCATGATGCTGCTTAGCTCCATTACAGTAAACACTATATAGACTTACAGAAGGGCTTATATGATGGAGGGACTTGGATCCTCAGGAACTGCTGTCTGCCTCTACGTCTGGTGGCTCAGGAGGGAAGAACAGTCTTGAGCTTTAAAGCTTAATTGCTTATGCGTTACGGGGGCTGGGGGGGGAAGGTCTGGAAGCTTAAAAGACAATGTAGGTGAAGCTTAGGTATCTTGCTCCAGAATCATACTGCGCTGCTCCCCGATCAGCCTCTCCGTGGTCAAAATCCTGGACTTTGCAAAATTGCTTTTAATCGGATTTTATATTTTTAAATTATTTTTTATTATTGGATTTTATCCTTAAAAAGTAATAGTTAAGGATGGTAAAATCAGTTAGTATTGGGAAAATTCATAGAAGCTTCATTAAATTGGTTCTTTTGCACACTTGTGAACATCATATCTGAAGTCCATGTCTTTAGAGTGGTGGTGGTTTTTTTTTTTTTTTTTTTTTTTTTTTTTTTTTGGGGAGGGGGGGTGGTTGTTTGTTTTCAATTTAAGCTCTTTTTGAAGAGAAGATGGAGTTTCATTACCTGGATCTTCTGTATCAAAAATGCTACTGGCAAAACCATATATACTGATACTGGGATATCCAACTGTATCTTGTGTATTGTATTTTAGTAGTAAAACTGTAGGAAAACATAATTTGAAAATAGCTTACATCAGGCAAAAAAAGAGAAAACCCAAACCCATTAGTTAACACTTGTATTTGTTGAGAGAACTGGCTGTATTGTGAAAGTGACCATCACTGGGCCAGTTTTTATTGATAACTGGATGAGAAAGGTGGTTAGGGATCAATCAGTTTTGCCTTTATCACAAATGATTTTGTCTTTTAAGTCTGTGCAAACAAAGCTCAACAACTTTATTAGCTGTTAGGGTAACTTGTTCTCTATAGTAGCTGTTCTTTGTGGCCTATTTTTCATGTCATCTAAAGAGCTGTCATTAACTAGGAGGGAAAAGTAGTTAATCAGGCTTACAAGTACAGAAACAGCATCCTTGAACTTAGAATCTCACCTGTTGCTGAAGGAGCGAGAGGTAGGTGGTTCCTCTTTTGAGGTGAGGATAATGGGACGGTGTGCTTTAGAGGACAGCTGTGTTGATGGTGGTACGTGGCTTGCTCAGGCAAACAGAGGATCAGAAGCCTTCAGCAAACTGTTGAGACCTCAGTGGCTCCACCGAGATTTACCACTTATTCTATAAATAACTGGTTTGTATTTGCTAAGTTTTTGAAACTTTTCTTCTTGCTGTTAGAAAAGTATGTGAGAAACAAGTTGAATGACAGCACTGCACACAAATGTACATGGATCGTGTCTCAACCTGGCACACAGTGTGGATCATAGTAAGGAAAGGTCCCCGTGCTGGGGTCTTGGGTTCTGGTAGTGTGCAGCCCATGCAGTTATTTAGAGGCTGTGCATCTGCTCTGGAGCCACAGCCGGCAGGGTGCGGGGCACTAAGCAAACTACTGCATTACAGATGGGGAATGCGCTGTGATTCAGCCATCTGAGGTAGGAGTAGGAAGTCCAACCTAGTTGCAGTCAGCTAATGTAGATCATCATGAACCAGCTAGATTTGGAGCTTGAACCTTCTTTATATTATGAAAATCGAGCACCTCTGAAGGTTAAAAGCACCAAATTCTGGTATTAATTTATGCAGCTCTGTGCCTGGCCTTTGAAATGTGTTTTGTATGTTAAAGGTGTGACGGTCAATACTTGGATCCTTTGGGTTCCAGAAACTAATTAGACTTTCAAGTGAGGGGTACGTGTGCCGGAGAGTATCTGCAGGTGGGAAGGAAGAGGAGATGGGTAGCCTGCGCAGTTGAAGTATGGGGATAGACCTGTCCCAGGTAGAGAAGAGAAGGTGAGGTGGTGACTTTTGAGGGATAAGTATGTTGGCATCCTCACCCCATGGGGAGGCATTACATCGATTTGGTTCTTGCGGAAGTAGGAAACACCACTGTGCACTGAGACCCTACGAGCAGTTAGTTGGAGCCTGCTTTACCCTGCTGCTGCTCTGAAGCCGTGCTGTGTCTGACACTGCGCTCACGTGCTCCTTGGGGAGCATTTTTCTCATGGATATAACTGTCAACATGGTCAGTAGTTCAGCTGGAATCAATAGTTTATTGTTGGAATAAAGGGAAGAGTGGTTGGGGGAACCCTTTTACGTACGTGTCGCTTCCCCTTGCAGTTGAGGCCGGAGCTGCTGGTCCCAGGCTGGCGTGAATAGAACTTAGTTGGAAAGAAATAAAGACCAAATGCAACAGCTGCCTGTAAATCCATAGGTCCTGTGGCATTTGGGAAAATAGTGTTATACCTGGTTCTGGTAGGTAAAGAGGACAACAAAACAAAACTCTTGGGGCTTCTTTTTCTGTTCAGTCTTTGAACATTATTGTATTTAATATCAGGCTTTTAAATAGGCATCAGGTCTGTGTACGTACTGAACTGCACAGAAATTCCATCCAGTTCTCTCTGTCTATGGACTGTGGTGTTGATAGTGTCATCCCTGAAGGGTGGAAGAGGAGGCTTTAGAAGGCTTTTTTCTTCCTCCCACAGAGTTCTGCACCATACCTTGTATTCCTGGAGATAGCTCTTACAGGGTAACAAAACCCAACCCTCATGTGCTGAAGTAAACCCCACAGTCATTTGTTTTGTGACTCTGAGGAGGAGTTAACTGCCAGAGATTCGAGAAAATGGTCCTACTTCAAAGGAAGAGGAAAAAAGCACCCAGGAGGTGGTGTGCTTTCCTCCAGAAAGAAAGGTGTGGGATGTAAACAAGGGTCTCGATAAGGAAGAGTTGGGCCATTGTTGTAGAATAGGTGACATGCTTCTGATGAAAGGTGTCAGTAGGACGTAGCTGTCAGATTCGGACCTGGAGAGAAGCAAAAAACCTACATGAAAGCTAATGACATCATTGACAAGCTTATCAACCGTATTTCAGCGTGAGACTTGGTGTGGCTGCAGCTGAATGACCAGTTGGCGCATTTGTAATCCCTGAACCTATTGGTTTTATCCTCTTCCAAACTCTAGTGATTTGTGTTCTCTGAATTGTTTTTCTTTGCAATCTCTATCTCACTGTAGGGTTCTCTATTCAAAGCAGAAAATGAACGAGTGGAAAAAGAAAACTGAACCATTTCACAAGAAATTTATTGCAGATAGCAATTTAGGGGACTCATTATCCCAGCATGAGAAAAATATAGTTGAATCCTAAGAAAACCAACACTATACAAACGCAGTGAATTGAATAGACAATATCATAACTTTTCAGTTGAGGGTAATAAATATCCTAATTCATTTTGCTGTAATAGAACATGTTAAGTGCTAATTAGTATCCTGCTATTGAAAAAGCAGGAGATGCACATGAGATTAGTTCAAACTGGTAGAGTTCATAAGTTACTGGGTAATTGGGAACAGTATAGCTAAGCTATGGGCGCAGGTCTTGGTAGCAAAAAAGCTGAAAATGCTGTAAGATTTCTCCAAGCAAGTCTAGTTACAAGAAGATAATGCATGCAGTGCAGAGTTGGTGGAGAGCGCGGTTTTAAGATTTCAGTCGCATTTTTAAGATTGGACTAAACGAACTAGAAAGGCAGTTTGAGCATTGTCAGTGCTATTAGCACTGTTGATTGTAGCGGTTGTCATGTGTGCTGTTTTGATTCATTCTTCCTTCTGTCCCCCAAACACGGTTTTGAAATGCAAAGATGCTCCGTAAATGGAGTCACGAGAGCTGGTCCAAACCAGTAAAGAGAGAAATTTTGTTGAATATATTCTGTCTGGCTGGCTGTAAAAATCAATACCACTTCAGACACTGCGTTTAGGTGTGTGCTCATCTCTGTGGTGTAGCTCAGCTTTTGGCTCAATGGGAAGTATTTGTGCTGTGGAGGAGCAAGTCATCCAGTAAATTCTGGGCTCTTGAAATGAATTGTATTTGCCAGCCACCTTTGACAGTCGAACCTTTTCTCTGCCCACCTTTGTAGAAACAGTAATTTTAATTCAGAAAGGTAAAATGATAAGAACAAATTGATACATTCAAGTTGCCGTCAGTGTTGTAGCGATTGAGCTGATACGGAAAATGCCATTTGCCTGACCAGTAGTGCCCACCTCAGAAGGCTTTTCCAACTTTCTGCTGACTTGTGGTGAATTAACCGAGGCAGCAATTAAGTAATGAAAATACTCCTTGCTGTTACTGGAGTTCAGAAGATGTCTGTCACACATAGACATCGGTTCCAAGGAAGACTCTGAGCTCTTCTGGACTGCAGCAGTGGCACCCAGCATCTCCCTTGAGTTCACAAACTCTCAGGTTTGTGGAATGGGAGAACCTTGCAACTTGGGCTGCAACCCTCCTTGAGGCTCAACTCCTCAATGATTGAGAGTGAATGTTTCACTGAACTCAGGGAATTTTGACCACGTAGCTTTGCTCATACGTCTCTCCATACTTGTGCCTGTCTGTGTGCTGGGACTGTATGCTGACAACTTCAAGTCTCTGATTAAGACACTGTGGTGATTCACTGACAGTTAAGTTTTGGAGGATTACATAACCTAATTGTGTGATGCACGATTAATAGTGTTAATGAATTTGAAATTGCTGCTATTTTAAATTGCTGCTATCCCAAAGTTAACCAAAACACAAAATCACCACGCTGATCCCTACACCTAATCCCTTAGACATAAACCCTTGCCTAGGAGTGGGTTCTGCTGTACCTAAACTCTGAGGATTTTAGGAAGCCCAGGGATCCACCCTGAACCTCACAATTCCGTGGGAGCAACTTCCTTGCTCTTTTCCCCTGATCTGTATCCCATCAACTCAGTTTGGATTTGACTTCCATGATTTGGCTTTTCCATGTTGAGTAAGTAAGAAATAGAGTGGACCTTGCGATTGAATTGTGTTAAGTCATGCTCTTCACAACTTTATATTAAAATAGCTTTCCCCCCGATTTGTATTGGTGGTGCTGATCTTTTAAGTGGCCTAAGCCACTCTTGTCTTCTGTAACACCAGGCCAGCCTTCCCTGGACGGAGAGGGGCTGACTGGTGGAGCTGAGGCAGAGCTTACGAAAGTCCCGACTGAAGGAAGAAGCTCTTTGGCTCCTGCCCTCAGCAGCATCATTTCTTGATGGGAGACTTGCTGTTTGGCTATTTTCCCTCTCTCCATCCCAACTCAGCTTTGGCACTCAACATTGGTGCCGTTCCCTGATTTATTCCCTGACCCCCCTTGGGGGTCTCTGGTCAGCAAAGGAAAACACCTTTGTCTCTGGGTTCCGCAGCTCCTTTACACAACTGCGCATGCGTAGATTGCAGCTCGGAACACTCCGGGCACACAGCCTGACCAGCAGCGCAAAGCGTGGGCGCTTGCTGCTTCCGAGGGACACCACCTACGAGTCTGATTCCAGGCTTCTGGCGAACAGCAGGCATGAAAGCTGTGGCGTATATTCAGGGATTTCACCGCAGTGTTCTAAAGGCTATAACCATGAAACTGTTTTCTTAAACGTGTTTTTTGACCTTTTTCAGTCTGCGAATGGCCTGGAGACTAGGGACTAGATGTTAGCA
Source organism: Eurypyga helias (assembly GCF_000690775.1). Classification (NCBI taxonomy): domain Eukaryota; kingdom Metazoa; phylum Chordata; class Aves; order Eurypygiformes; family Eurypygidae; genus Eurypyga; species Eurypyga helias. Next base: position 25,335 of record NW_010223955.1, read on the forward strand.
ACACAGAGAGCAAATGTAGGAGTAGTCTGACGGGTGCGTATAGAGTACGAACTGCACCCAGTTGTGTAAAACTGACAGGGCCGTGAAAACGCGTGTGCTCTTACGCAGTTCAGTACAGAAAGAATAGATGAGCTTAATCCTTTCTCTGTCTAGATGAAAAACGTGTTCTTATCACTAGTTACCTACTTGCTGGAGTCGCTGTGTGCCACATGAAGACCTCTGGAGCTTTACTAAACGGAGCTGCTGAAATAGGCTTTTAGCCAGACCTCTGCCGTGCATCCGAGAAGAGGCCTTCTGTGCCTCTTCACCCCATCACTAGTTTTCCAGTGCTAATACTGTGTCTTATGTGAAGATATTTTTATAAACTCATTAAAATAACTTATTATGTGAATGTTGCTCTTTTTGAATAAGATTTTTTAAATCCTCTACTTGCCAGCAGCAGGGAGAAAGATGAAGTCCAGGTTGCAGCGCACTAGGCTTGGTTCTCTTCCTACAGTACACTGTGCATTTGGGAGATGAGGAAAATGTGTCCCAAACCGGGTGTTTCAGCCTGTGAGGTGGGTTCTGTGTGTGACCCATGTTGAAAACTTCCTGTTGTTGCTGTACTGTTGCAAAATTAAGCATCTAGTTGTCACTGAGTTTCCATGTAATGATGTCTTCGACAGTAATTTACTAACACTATTAGAATACTTTCCAGCTGATCTTGGGACATTATCCCTTTAATTATAGAAGGCATCTGTTATGTTAGCAGCCTTGGAGACTGCCTTATTTGCTTTGAAATGTAGGTGCGTGTGCAATTAAACTTTGCCATGTTTCCCTGTGTTCTGGGCAGGATCAGTGACCATTATGCTGTATGAGGCTTACAGAGCTGTGATAATGAAGCAAATTTGTGCTGGAAACTTGTACTTCAAGGCAGTATTAAAGTTCATTAATTTCATTAGCTGAATGTATCTTTTTCAACATAATTTTAAAGAAATCTTGCAATACCATGTAAGAGTCCGGTGACACTGCAGAATGGACCAATTTGTTTAATAACTGTGACTTAATAGCAAATAAACGTGTTCACATGATTAGCATAATAGCGTGCTAAGACAGGATTTTCTTTCCAAGTTTAACATTTTCTCTGCCACTTATTTCCAAGTGCGTTCAGTGGGGACACGTTATATACCACATCATTAGGAACTAGTAGTCTCTCAAAGTTACATTGTTTGGTGCAGAAGTGAAGGTGGGAGCGATGCTGAGCGGGCTCGGGGTGTAAGTCGTCATCTAGGATGGCAGGACACATCAATTTACCTGAGGAGGCTGGAGTTGACCGCTTCCAGCTCAGCTCTTTTCCTGCTCCTGCAGCTCCTTCAGACTTCAGCTGTTACCTTCTGCACAGTTAGGAATTGGAAAAATCCAGTCTTCTGGGACTGCTGCTCTGGCTGTACGTCTTCTCCTCTGATCTCTCCTGAAGTAAGAGAAGGCTATCGCTCTCTACCCCTCTTTTATTTTTAGTAGCTGGGGAGGATGCACAGTGTGGAGGAGACAGGGCAGAAAAGTGGTTTCTTTTGCAGAAGGAGGCTCGATGGTGAACAGTTCTAGGACAGAAGGTGGAACGAAGGGGTCAGAGGAGCCTGTGATGGGGTGGGGTCAGAGAGAGGCAGCTGAGATGGGTACTTTGGGACTGAAGTAGACAAAGCACTGGTGGCCTTCAGGTGGCTATGGATTCTGTGTGAGGTGGTACCAAGAGGACCCTGGGTTCCTGGGTCCACCCTCCTCTGTTTGTGTGGGCAGAGGACATGTCACTCAGTACTGTTTGGGTCAGCTTAAAGTACCTTCTTGACCGTTAGGTTGGGAGTCCTTCTGGGCACCCAAGCAGAAAACAATATTCCTGTCTTTTCACAGACCGTTTCCATACTGCAGCAGTAGAGCTGCTGTTTGCATTGTAGGGCCCCTCTGTTCCGCTCTGCGTGGCTGGCTCTGTCCAGCTCCTGGGTTTAATAGGTCAGAGTGATGGTAGTGGGCACCTCTTGAAGGCTGTCTCCATGTGTAGGTTGGTGTCTGCTGGGCTTTAGTTATCTCTTGGCGCTTCACAGCAACACTGACAGACTGTTCCCTACAAGATGAGGGGGTGTATCTGCAGCAAGAGGCCTAGCAGCCCAGGGCCCAGACCTGTATTCTGCGTGCCCCAACACGTGCTTCAGCACCCCATTGACACTACTATTACTGTTAAGAAGCCAGTGAAGGATATTGGAATCTAACCTGAGTCAGTCCCCTAGAGACCATACAGCCTCAGCCACTTAAGCATTTCTATTACTTTGCCATCATTCCAATAAACCTGTGTTTTTCTAAAATAACATGCTATTGGTAATCTTTAAGGGCTGTTATTAAGGACTGAAAATGGTCAAATATACCTTCTTTGACAATGTGCTATTAAGTGAATATTTTTCCCAACTCCTCTTTTTTTCTTGAAGCGAAGTGAGATTTCAGTGTTGTGTGCCCTAAATTTAATGAATCACCATAACCCAGCTATGTAGCTAGATGTGCATATTAGAAGTTGCTGTTTTCATATCTTCCGTGTCCTAATTTCTGTTTTATATTGGGAGCTAAAGCCAAAGCAACCCCACCTGTTCAAGTCCCAGCAAATGAGTCGGAAAGCAGTGCATCTTATGCTAGCACAGTCAGCAGTTGATGCTTTGCTGTTAGTTGAAGAACTCTGCTGTATCCACTCTGTCACTCACTACAGCTGTGCACCCCACAAATAAATGCAACACTTGACTTGTAGAGAAGTTCCACATTTGTTTCTGTATTAAAGGAAGTAATTTAAGTAAAGATGTGATCATTATAATGGTCATAATTCATCATAATAGACCAGTTGGAGCGAGTCCAGAGGAGGCCACAAAGATGATGCGAGGGCTGGAGCACCTCTGCTACGATGAAAGGCTGAGAGAGTTGGGCTTGTGCAGCCCAGAGAAGAGAAGGCTCCGGGGAGACCTTACAGCAGCCTTCCAGTACCTGAAGGGGCTACAAGGAAGCTGGGGGGGACTTTTTACAAGGACCTGTAGTGACAGGGCAAGGGGTAATGGGTTTAAACTGGAAGTGGGGAGGTTTAGATTAGATAACAGGAAGAAACTTTTCAGGAAGAGGGTGGTGAGGCACTGGAACAGGTTGCCCAGAGAAGCTGTGGATGCCCCATCCCTGGATGTCTTCAAGGCCAGGCTGGATGTGGCTTTGAGCAACCTGGTCTAGTGGAAGGTGTCTCTGCCCATGGCAGGGGAGTTGGAACTAGATGATCTTTAAGGTCCCTTCCAACCCAAACCATTCTATGATTCTATGATAAAATTAGTTCAGCGAGTATGAATTCTGAGCCTTATTCCATAGCTCTTGTCCGTCTGCAGTGAGAACTTCCTTTGTAGGCTGAACTCTGAATTGGTTTCTGAGTGACTGTTCTCACTGCTAGGCCTGCCCTTTGGCATTATGTGTTTCCAGAGGTGTCCCTTGCCTTTAGGCGTAGTCATTATATCTTCTGCCTATTAAGAAAGAATAATAAGGATTTCAAGGGAGCCTGGATGTTGCAGGTGTTTGTAAAGCAGGATAGAAGTTTGGTTAGCAGTTAGGAAAAGTAAATTTCAAGCATGATTCCAAAAATAAGAACTTCCCTTTCAAGTAATGGCATTACATTTTGCTTATATGAAGATGTGTAGCTGGTATTCCTCCTGTTCCAAGAGAACAACTTAAAAAGTTACAGTAGTGACGCTGCGGGATGAAATGTTCTCCTTGGTGTTGGCTGTTCCCAAGCTCTCGGCATTTGGTCTGTGTTGTCACAGTTTGGGTGAGCAGCTGCCTGGCCCATTCCTCCCATGGTGGGATGGGATGGGGAGGAGGAAATATGAGGAAAGGTTCATGGTCTCCCCCCGCACCTCAGTCCGTGACACGCTGTCTCTACCGCTCCTTCCCCTCGGGGAGGGCCCTCACCCTCTGCCCCTGCTCCAGCCTGGGGTCACCGTGACCCCCCATGGCTGCAGGGTGCGGCTGGCCATCTCCCCAGGGGCTGCTGGGAACCTCTGCTCCCTCCCCCCCAACACTCAATGCACCTCAGCACCGGTTACAGGAAGATGAAGATCTTCACACCTGGGTCAGAAGAAGCCAAGGTTGCAAGGAGAGATCCCATAGGGAACAAGACTGGTGGCTGCTGGTGCTGGCTGAGACTGTGGTGACATGTCCTTTCCTGGTCGCCCCCGTGTGACAGTCTGTCTGCGTCCCGGTTAAGGGTGTGAGTTTCGGAGTGTTTGCATTGAGCTGAGCTGGTTGCCAGTGTTTGGAATGTTGGTTTTCTTTGGTTGGTTTTCCCTCTTCCCCCCATGGCAGTCAGTCTAATTTGTCTACGTAAGTCAAAATGTAGCATCTTCCCTGATATACACAACCAAGAGAAATCCTCGACCAGAAAGCAATTGTTGTTAATTAGTATCTCAGTGCCCTAAAGAAGAGTTGTTGAGCCTTTTAATTTTGCAAAGTAGATTTGATTTTAGTGTCTCTGCAGACTGCTTTCTCCAGGAAGTGTAGTAATGCTAACGACTGTGACGTCGTTTGCAATTAGTGTAATACCACTTTGCTTAAGACAAGCTAAAAGGAGAATTGAGCTAGAAAATAGGGATCCTCTCCTTATTTAGCAGCTGCTGTTATTAATGGAGTTTGGTTGAAGGGTGTCTGTGAAATGTCTTGGGTAGCAAGTTCAGACATTTACCTCAAATTAAATCAGTCGTGAATTTTCTGACGTGGACAGTATTTTAGTGTCATGAAATTGTGGGCCAGGTGCTCTGCTTCATTTAACTTGATTTGAGCTCCCTGGAGTTGGAAAATTTATTAGTTATGCTGCTTCCAAAGTGGCTTTCAGGTCCCATTATTTTCCAAGGAAATACTCAAAGTCCTGATGGGTTTGGATTAGGGGCCTGATTGGCAGGAGAGAGCCTGCATACCGCCTACTCCATCATGGAGCTTTCAGCCTTGGTTTTTGCAGGGGTGTAATGCTGCTGCCATTGCCCTCATTCCAGTCCCAGAATTCTTGCTCTGAACAGACTGTACTTGGAGACTGCCAGGCACCGGAACGGGCTGCCCAGGGAGGGGGGGGAGTCACCATCCGGGAGGATTCAAGGCGTGAGGTGCTGAGGGACACGGTTTGGTGCTGGCATTAGCAGGGTTGGGTTAATGTTCGAACTGGATGATCTTAAAGGTCTTCTCCAGCAAAAATGATTCTGTGTCTTCCGAATTTAGAAATACTTTACAGCATGTATTTTGGAATGAATCGGTGTTTTTCTGTAAGCAACCCTCCTGCTGCCATTAAAGCTGGAGAGCAAACCTGAAGTATTGCTACTGAAGGCCACGTTGATAGCAGATAGTATCAGTTGGATAACAGCTTCATGCTGTGTTCTGCAG
>NW_010223955.1:30768-33719 GCF_000690775.1 Eurypyga helias
CAGAACAAGCAAACACGAGACTGAAGGGACAGGTCATGTGAAGTGCCAAGGGGACACTGGATGCTTAAAATTATGTGGGTTCTTAAGAGAAGAAAAATCCAGAAGCTGAGGGCCCTTGACTTAAGAAAAGTAGTGTGAAGAGGTTTTGAGGTTACGCTGAGACCAAATACCTCTCGAGCATCCTGTGACAATACCATATTACACTCTTTTGAATTAGCTACCTGATCTGAGCACTTTTTTCTTCTAAAGGTCCAGCAAGGCACCTAAAATAATTTGCACTCAGCTATTCTGAGTTGTATAAATATTTGATGATGTGAAGTCCTGTGGGCACTGCAATAATTATACAAATTGCAATGCTAATCTTTGGTATCAACGATGCCTTTGGAGAAAATAGCATTATATACTTCCCTCCCAGTGAATAATAACAATATTACTGCAGCACTGACACTTGGCAGAGCTGCGTCCCCAGCCTGTGTTAGCTTGGCAGTCGGAATGGCAGAGAAGCCCGGAACGCACACGTTTCTGGCTGCAGTTCTGCTTCCAGAGTGGCAGAAAGAGTTTGGCATTTAATGATATGTGAAGTGGTGTTCCTGTTTGATTGTAGTATACTGTACATGCCGTGGAGCATGGCTTAAAGTAACTTAACAACTGCAGTAACAGGCATTTGGGAAGAAACTGACTTCATACGAAGGCAGATGAGACCCAGGCTTGTTCATAGAAATGTTGCCTTGTGCTGCTGCAGGAAGTTGGACGCCAGGGTAGCAGGATGTTGGGGCAACACCACTCAGCTCGGACTGAATGAGACCCACTTGGTAAAACAACCTCATGAGTGAGATGTGAACTGGTTTACAGACCCGGGGCAACCGTCAGATGGGGGGTTTTTGGGTTTGGTTGTTTGTGTGGGTGTGGTGGTTTGGGTTTTTTTTTGTTCTTGAATATTTCTCTGAGTATCAGCCTGGGCTCTTAGGCAGTGGCTCTGCACTACTCCATGGGTACCCATCACTGTCTGCTCCTCTGTTTTATTAGCTTGGAAAAGGAAACATTCTGGTGGAACTGAAAAGGGATTTTGCTTTTGGAGTCCACTTGCTCCTCAGCTGTGTTGCTGACAGACTTGTCAAATTGAATAATCATCGATAACTGTTGTCCGTATGTGCTGGAAACACAGCCGAAGCTGCCAGTGTGTTCAAGGAGTTCACAGGGAATCTGGAAAGACAGGAGGAAAAAAACCCAAGCAGTAGCAGCCTGTATTACTGTCTCTCAGTTTTTGTCATTCCCGGTGCAGAGCTGGATGTGGAGAGCTGGAGGCTTACAATTGCGCTGCCACCTTTCTGTACCGCAGTGGAGGATAGAGGCTGGAGGAGAAGCATTTTAGAACTGTCAGATTTTTCCTTTCCAGTCTTACTCAAAGCTGTCTGACTGGCTGTTATGCCAGTAAAAGAATGAGGAGAAAATGGGAAATGGTGTGGAGCAAGAGAGCTCGCGTAGCCGTCGCTGGGGTGCACGTTGGAAGCGCTGTCCTGGCTGTTGTCATGGGGCTGGCCAAGGACTCTGTGCTTAGCTGATGACCTAACTGAATCACAGCTGTGTTGTCAGACACCTTCAGAACCCCACATTTCTCTCTAGATAGCATATGTAAATCCTAGTTCTTAGTCTTTCATACTCCACGAGATTGTTCTAAGAGCTTTGAGATTTTTGACGTACAACTGTGAGGTTGGAGTTATTTTAAAAGTAGAACTTATTTGTGGTTCTTTGGCAGCTTTCGTCCAAGAAATTGCAGTGCTTTACCGACTGTGATAAAGTCAGCCACATACCATCGTTGGGAAGTAAGGAAGAGACATAACTAATTCCCTTCTTGCTGTGAGAGAAATGGCGTAGCAAAGATTGCTAAATCAGACCTTCTGAGGGAAGACAAACCAGTCTCATTCCATGAGGTGTGTTTTCAGTTCTTTCTCTGTGTGCCGCTACTCCTTAGATGTAGCTCCAAATGATCATGTAAAATACCTTTGGGTTGCATGTGTGTCCTTCCTGAAAGCACAGGATAACTGTGTACTATGGAAGTAATTTGGAAAAATCTCTGTGACCCAGCCTTCGGCCAGTGCACGTCCGAGTTCCCTGGTCCGTCCCATGGTTGGGCATGAGTGACACAGCGTAAGTGACGTATGATGGATTCTGCACGTGGCGAGAACGCCTCTTGAACAGGCAAAGGCTTATCACGCGTCAACTCAATATTCCCTTTTACTGAATCTTAGGAAGTTCCATCCCATTTGTGTCCCACAGTGGCTGCCATTTATCTCTCCCTGCAGTGATGTTGTGGTGGGGTGTCTTGCTTAAAAACACTAAACACTTTTAAAGCAACGAAGAAGTGGAGAATTAAGACTGAGTGTGAGATCTTCTGCTGTTTCCATGTTTCGTCTCAGACGCCGACGTCCCTGACAAAGCCATCTGAGAAATGTGGGAGGGGACAGATGTTGTACCCTATTCTGAGTTTTGTTACAGTTGGCGTTTTTGGTGAATATTAATGAAGCTTTATGTGACACCTCTCCTGAAACATTCCCTGGAATGTGGAACATGCCAGTGCGCATTTCAGACCTGTTTATCATATTCCCTTCAGTTAAATAGAAAAAAAAAATCATTCAGGAAATGTTTTAGATGAAATCATAGATCAGTGTTCTACTTATTCATGCTTAAAATTGAGTTCTATTTCGGCTGTGGAGGCCAGCAAATCTGATATGGGAGGGGGTTTTCCCCCATTAGCTCTTCCAAGTTCACTGTGTATCGCTAAGTGATCCTCTTTCTGCATTTTGGCAACTACTCTCTGATCAAAGGAATATGAAAACCTAAACATCAAAGGTGCTTCTTAAGGGTTTACAAATCTTTGCTTTCTTCTGTATCACAGAACATGGGTGCTAGCTTTGAGGATACTGCATTTTGGGGGGGTGGGGTGGTGGGGG
>NW_010223956.1:0-816 GCF_000690775.1 Eurypyga helias
ATTCTATGATTCTATGATTTGATGCTCAGGTATTTCTGGCCTGTAATCAGACACTGTAATTCCTTCTGTCACAGTGTTATATGCTAAGAACAGCTCACTAGATCAGGCGATTAGCAATGAACTCTCCAGCAGTTCTTAAAGACCTCTGCAATTTTCTCTCTCCAGCCCTGCAATGCACCCTGCAGCTTGTCAGAGCCAGAGACACCTATTCATCAGTTTCTGCAGAGCAGCACAAAACCACTTCTTGGCCCATGAAGATGACTGTCCTCAGTCATTAATAATTTCACAATGCCTGTGGTCTGTAAGAATGTACTAGAGGTGCAAAATACAACAACTTTCGGTGTAATATTGCCCAAAATGTCTTCATCCCATCCAGCTAGCAGAAGAAGGTGCTCTAAGTTTCTCCATTGTGTGCAACGTGTTCTGCAAATGTAAAGACAGAAAAATAAAGGTTTCTGTCCTAGATGTGAAACAGCTGGGTCTGTGAGAATAAACACAGCAGGCTTTAAAGCCGGAGATGTGATCAAGTGAGAGTGGAAACAAAAGGGAAGAAAAATCTGGAGGTATTTGAGAACGAAGAAGTATCAAGAACTGCTGGTGGAACACAGATGTAAGCTTAGGCCCCATGTACCATCAGGCTGGTGATGCTAAAACTGAGGAAATACAATGGGATTTTAATGCATTATGCCACAATTAGTAACGTGTATCTAAGCACATCACTGAAGAAGTAGGACATGAGTTCATCACTTCAATTAGCACTGAAATTGCAGCTTTCCAGTATCTGAAGGGGGCCTACAAGGGTGCTGGGAGAGGACT
>NW_010223956.1:1099-6480 GCF_000690775.1 Eurypyga helias
GTGTCCCTGCCCATGGCAGGGGTGTTGGAACTAGATGATCTTTAAGGTCCCTTCCAACCCAAACCATTCTATGATTCTATGATTCTATGAAATGCAAATGCCAAACCCTCACCTTGGCCTGTCTACAAATCTTTTGCCTTTTACTCAAGAGAGCAAAACCTAAAGCTTTCATGAAAAATGTTAATCATCTTATCCTAATTGCTTACTTCTCTTAGTAGTTGTATTGTGCTAGAAGATCTATGAAACATTTTTACACTGGAGTCTGATACCATGTTGGTTTGCAGATGGTATTGCAGAAGACAGACTCCACAGCTTTTAAAAAAGTAACAGAAAAAATAGAAGACCTGCCATGTATTTAGCCAAAGTGGAATTTAACCATAACTCTGAATAAGTTGCTGCAGCATTATACTCATCACAAATATTATTGCATTTTAATGGCTAGTCGGCACACAGCAAAGATGCCAGGACAAACACTGGGCAGCAGCAGTGATTTTCCTGCCCTTTCTCTGCAGCCATTTGTGACACAAGAGCTCTCATTTCCCTGGAGCTAGTCCAGGATATTCAGAAACCCAGAAATACAGCTTAATACTTTATTTTTCAAATCTGTACCAAGGAGAATGTGAAAATCTCAGGAAGTGGCTATGCTTTTGAATAAACCTCTGTAGACTTCCTGTCATGAGTGATGGCCTTCAGCAATTGAAGAAAATCAACTTGATGTATCTTCAAAGCAACACTAACTTCCATAAAATACCACTTTAAATTCCATATTGCTAACTGGAGGAATGAATCTGCTTTCTTTGAAGCCAAAAAAACCCTCTTTCCAAAGGACAACTGGATACAAAATAAATGGATGGTCCAAATGTAACTTATTTACTCAAAAAGTTAGTCTAAGAGTTCAAGAAAGAACAAGGCTTTCTGTAAATTAAATAAGAATTTGATGTAAGAGGTTGTTGGAGCAGAGCAGTTGTCTTTGAAGAGTGTGATTTGTCTGATTTTGCCTTTTGGCTTCCTCTTCAAGATTAAGGCCAAATTTTACTTCTAATAGGGTTACTTAGGCTCAGATAGGCTCAATTGTAGAATGATCATTTAGAGACATAAGCACCAGGTAGATTTGCCACCTTCAAAAGACCAGGCAGACCAGAAAAGGGTAAGCTCTGCAGGGTCACTCATGACCCGTGGATAAGCAGAAACTTGTGGACAAGGAAGGTCAGGACCAGTTTTCCAGCATTCTTGACCTGACAGTCCAACTAACAGTACTGAAGAGAGATAAAGGTATCCCCATCCGAGCCTCCAACAGTAGCTTACCTCATCCTGGAGTAACAGAGCAAAAGGTATGGCTGTGGAGATGGGAAACAATAGTCAATTCCTAGAACCTTTTTTTGGTAGTCTGCTCCCGGTGCAATTTAAACAATAAGTGTTATTCTTTAGGTAGCCGTGCAGCCAACTGGGCTCAATCAATTTTCTGAGAGTCCTACCCTAAGGAAATAAATAAACAGACTCACAAAGTCAATTGTTACATTAGTTTTCTGTTAAAAGATGTGAAGTCACCCCTCTTATTAGGACACAAAGCAAAAAGATAATGAGAAAAGTAAATGTTGGCTGCATGCCTTCCTACCACCTGTTTTTTGCATCTTCTCTAAAAATTACCAGGAACTAAATATTAACACAGCACAGGTACACACGGCGTCCTTAAACCTTGACCACTACCACAGAAATAAAAAGTTTTCATTTCAGAAACCCCTGTGTTAAGTACTCCAGGACATATCTAACATAGGCACAGGGCCTACATAGTCCGTAGCCGTACAGTACACAAGTGTTAAGTCTTCTACCCAGGACCGCTTTCAGCGGTTCACTCGAGTTTCACATCAAACATTTCCCATTATCCAGTCCATATAATAATCACTCTGCTCAGTCTCGCACACAAGCTATTTCACTAACAAAGTTCCTTTTACTTTTTAAACCATTCTGAGATTGTAAATGTATGCCACAAAGCATCCAATTTGTGTTGCGTTTTTATGGGGGTAAACTGCTCCCCTAAATGTGACCCTCTGTTCACACACTGCCTCTACTCCAGCGCCACTGGAAATGGGTCCTCCAGCACCTGGGTGGGACTGGATCATCTCCCTCATTTTAGCAACCAAAACAAGTGTTACTCAGTTACTGAGCAGCCTAGACGAGCAGTTTTTAGATGGCTGAAGTCAAGTAAGACAAATGCCAGCTTTGGGACCATATTTTAAAAGATAAATCAGAGGTTTACCTGGCAATGGCATTACAAGCGCAGAGGTTCTTCAGGAAATTTAAGCCCCCAAGTGAGTTATTCACTTTATATTCTTGTGTGATTCATGTTTCTAACTCTACAGGCTTACAAGCTCCCTCTGCCCTGCATCTCAGGTTCAGAGCCTCAGAGCTGACAAAGATGCATTTCTTGTACCAGAAAGCCTGGACCACATATTGCTCATCTCCATGAGCGCCCACGCACTGTGTGTCTTTACCAAAACCATGTAGATCTTTAAATAGCATAAAAGGAAAAGATGATTTCTCCTTGCATCCTGTTCTATATGCTAAAGAAAACTTTAAAATCACATCAGATCAGAAATATCTTCATGAAAATGACATGAAGTAAAAGTAGTGGAGGGGGAGGACTAACAGATTGACAGATTCTTACATAGCATATAGAATCAAATCGAAAACAGGATAGGATAGGATAGGATAGGATAGGACAGGACAGGACAGGTTAGAATAGAATAGAATAGAATAGAATAGAATAGAATAGAATAGAATAGAATAGAATAGAATAGAATAGAATAGAATAGAATAGAATAGAATAGAATAGAAAAACAGGATGGACGAGTATAAGCACAGCCATGAGCTCATGTGGAGGCAGGTGTCCTCTACCTCCAGCACTGCACCGAATTCATTTAGCTGAAGAAAACCAGTGAGTTTGGATGTCATTTCTATTAAAACAGCAACTGAAGAAATGCGCAAACATCTGAGGCAGGCTTTATCTGACCCCCTTTAGATTTCTGCAGCATAAGATACAGATCTGAATGAGTCAGCGAGGTTACCCTGATGAGAAAGCGAGGTTATCCTGGTGAGAAGCAGAGGAAAATACGCACTTTGTCAGGTGGGAGTCACTTCATTCTAAGGTGGACGTTTATAACAGAAGTTATGCAAATGCAATAGGGTGTGCCCAGATGACTAGCTCAGAAGCAAACACCTACAGTATAGCTGTCTGAGGTTAAGTGAGATACATTCCATCCTTACTAACACAGAGATACAAGAGCTAAAAAGTGCTTTTACAACAGTAGCGAGACGAGAAATTGCAATCTGGTAAATGCCTGACTTGCAGAACAGGGCATGATCTTTTTTCAGATTTATAGCAGATCTTCAAAGATATGAAAGGAAGGATGAAGAGGTACACTATTCAGGACCTCTCATGACAGGGACAAAAATGAAGGACGCCAGGGAATGCTCTGACTGACAGCACTGGGGCGACTGCATTTACCTCTTCAGTCCAGTACTTGTTTGTAAGAGCTACACATTGAAGTGTGGATCTAAAAATAATGCACCCAGTCATCTCTGCAGTAAATATATTTCAAAATCCTGTTTTATTTTTCAAGTATGTCCACACACCAAAATAGATATTTTTGGTACCATTGAGTAGAGCCAGCCATGAATTCTCCATAAGTACAGCTGGATTGTAAGTAGCCTTTGGATAAGAATCTTTTGTTCACTGCTTTGTTACAGTAATGGTAATGGATCAGCTTGCAGTGAGCAAAGTGATTGAGAGGTGTAACAAAAGTCCCTGCTACTCTAAGGAGAGACCAAAGCTCTTTTAGTCTTTTTTTTGTTGTTGTTGTTACTAATGTTTTATTTTCTTTTTTTTTTTTTTTAATAATTCATAGAATCATAAAGTAATTTGGGTTGGAAGGGACCTTTAAAGGTCATTTACTCCAACCCCCCAGTCCATGTGCCCTGGGCAAAGTTAAAAAGTTAAAAGAGAAAAAAATCAGATGTATTTCTTGGTTACTGTTGCAGTTTGTCCCTATTTCACAGAGTCCTGCATCCTTTTTCAGACTCACTGGGATTCTACCCTAAAGAGTTTTGGGAACTCTTTAACACTGAGATGTGTTTCCTAATCTGGGACTACAGTCTTTGGAGAAACCATATTTAGTGCCCCCGTCCTAGTGCAGACACCATACCTGCTGTATCTTCCAGCATGGAGCAGGGCAGATACTTGTCTGACAAAACTGTAGAAAGTATAATGTATTGTCTAATTTTGCCAGATGAGTGCCACTGAAAATAACTGACTTCCTTCATAAAATTTACTTTATGAGATCTCCACCATGTGGATGGATTTTATTGGTGGACTGTGAACTTCCAAAAGGAGTTTGGCTCTTTACATTTCCTCAAGTTTTAGTCATCCAAGTTATTAAAGAACACAAATAAGAAAACACATTTTCAAATGATAACTTTTATCTTGGGGATGTCCCTTGTGATTAAAGATTTTTGGAGGTTTACTGTGTTTATTTTTGCTGATTAGGAAGCTTTGTAGTCCACTGGAATGGAAAGTATCTGATTAAAAAATGAAATAGAACTTCTAATAGTCCAAATATACACAATAATTCCCCTTCATTTATCATCTCCATTACTATCCTGCCTTGTAAAATAAGTAGCAATTCTCATTCCTCCAAGTCACTGGCAAAGAATTCATCCTGGATCCTGGGGTAATGCAATAGTCGTAGGATTTGTAGTGGCCAGAGCACTTTCCAGCGGTCAAAAAGCCAAGAGTATCCTTGGTGCCAAGTGCGCCAAGACACAGCTCTGCTTGTACTTACTTGGATGGCTATTGCTGAAGTCCCAGGAGCTAACAGCTAACAGTCCTCCAGAGATTCTTGTTCTTTTTACTGCATAGTTAACAAAATCAGTGGCTTAGTTGGTAAACACAGCCTTTGGCTCAACACAGGTTATAGTCCTGAGATTTATACTACCCAAATGTGCAGGTCACATTTCCTGGCTGCCTTGCAGAACCAGGCTGTCGGGTTCTTCTTCCAAATGGTCATTCTGGAATCTCGGTGGTCATTTTCACAGCTTGTAAGTTGGTGCTCATCCTGCAAAAGGGCTTGGAAATGGAAAGCGAGGAGAGAAAAAGGTGCAGAAACCAGGAGGCAAATAGAAAGATGTAACAGTTTATCTTTTTTTAAAGATAAGATAAGTATGTGCTAGATGTACTCTAGCACATACTCTAGTACCACACTGCAGTCCCACTGAGCGAGTGACTCCGCCTGTTTCATGCTGACTGCGATCGCTGTGAAGAGTCTTCAAACCTGCTGAAGGAAGAGATGCAGCAGTGGCTTCCATCTCCTGCCATTACAGAGATG
>NW_010223957.1:0-7452 GCF_000690775.1 Eurypyga helias
GGTATATTGCTAGCCGGAGTTAAACTATGAGAACCATGAAAACTAAGTATATTACAGTAATGTTATTAACATCAAAAGGCTTCAAATTTTTTCATGTGTAGTTCTTAAGATCTATAAAGCAGAAGTTTAAGACATTGAAATTCTTAACAGATGCTCAGCTATGTTCTCAGTGTTTAGGCTGAAAGTAGCAAGAATTTAACTCAGTTATAGTAATGTAAACCTTCCCCTTTGCTCTGCACAATTAAATATTTTAATTTACACAGCACAGAAGTTTAGTATACCAAAGTAAGTAGATAACCAGAAGAAGAAAGCAGACAAAGATGCATCTCTGATGCATGCAGGGTAGTAATGCACTTGCTAGTAATTTTACTGTGCTTATTATTAATAACTTTACCTAGAAATCCATATGCAAATTCCTGTAAATATGGATTGTATTTAATGGATTGTGTGTGTGTGTGTGTGTAATTGTGTGCATCTTCTTAAGTACTCAGTAAAATACATTAGAACTGGGGCAGGAATACAGTAACCTTGACATCTTATTTTACTTCTTGTTTTAATATATTAATTATTGGAAAATGTCTAGGGAAAAGTAAGGTTTCCCTTTATTTTTTTGGTTAGCTTACATGGATGCACGAGATGGCTTGAGTGTGCCTGTGCGGCATTCTGTGATATTTGATGTCTCTGATTTACAACCAACATAGGAAAAACTATGCCAGAGGTGGTTATTACTTCCACTTTGAGTGATGCTGTGTATCAGATTCAACATCATGCTGTCAGAGTAGTTTCATCTCCATGGTATAATGTAAAGCATCAGGTGTTTTGAGGGCTACAGCACAGATACAAGATCTGCAAATAAACAGCTGCACTTCTTTAAACTACTGCTGTTTGTCATGTTCGTATCAGCAAAATATATCAGCAAAATATATCTTTGTTATGTTTCTGAACAATTGTAGTACAACATTTGTTGGCTAGTTTAATGTCACACGTGAGTCTTCTTGGAAGTGAGATCAGTGGTGTTCAAAAAAATCTCAAATTCTAAGTGCCAATATATAAGATACATATAAAAATTCTGCCCATTAAATTTAAGAGAGGATGGGTTTTTAGACAAAGCTTAGATTACATTAAATACTATTTTCAGCATATGCATTTCATGGCATACAGGAAACTACAAAATAAAGTGGAAATACAAGCAAAATGGAGGACACCTGCGTGTGTGCATGCATTGCAGGGCAGGGGACCTTAAAGAAAGTTGCTGTATTTATCTTTGACCTTTTCTTCACATTTCCTGCAGGGATCTTTATTTGATGAGCTTTGGGAAATTGTTTCAGTGGTACTGATCTTTCTGGGGTTTTCTGTCAATTGTCTGGGTTTCTTCCATTTGCAAATGGATATTTTAGTGCACAACAAAAACCTTTTCTTTTTTTTTTGTTGTCTTGTTTGATGGGAGTGAAGATTAGCGAGCAGGATATAGGATATTTCATGTCCTAAGGGCTTCTTCTGATAGCCATACTTTTAATATAATGGGAGTGGTTGTTTAAATACAAATATAAATAGTGTAGGATACTAAATACAAATCCAATAGTGTAGGATACTTGCTTAAAGAACAAGTGAAGCTACAAGGATCTCATAAATTTTGATTTTCATGTAATCCCAAAAGCTTGTGGCAGTATGTGTGCTCTTTGTTTTCTGTTGCCTCTAACATTGATTGTCAGGGAGCACTTATATTTTGTAAAAAAGTCTTTGGGACCTCTGAGCAACTTAAAGATAATTTTATTGCTAGAAATGCAACTGAAGGCTGAGTGTGGTTTCTCTTAATTTTCATTATTGGTCCTTTTGCTTTAGCTGTTAGGTATTTTACCAGTTCTCTGTTCCATTTTTGCTTCGTTAGACTGGTATTATATATCTGAAGGGTCATGAGTAGTTTGCATTATAAGGTATCTGCTTATTTCAGGAAATGATAGTATTCTTTAGATTTTTTGAGATGTTTTGACACTTAGGAGAAAAATGGTTTGTTTTGGTTTATATTGTGTAGTGAATGTATGGGAGAAATGCCAGTTTTGTAGTCATATTAGATAAGTTATTGTGTATATGAGAAGTAAACATGGTTCTGTGCTTGGTTTCTTAACTGGATATCTTAGGCGTGTTGCCCTCCAGCTAGTTTTCTGTGTTACCATATTCTCGCTGCCTCTGTTTCTGTTAATTTACAACTGGATATTACTATACTGAGGCCTCTGAGGTGAGATAGGGAATTGTTTCAGTATGAAGTTAAGAATTTTTCTGTCTGTCTATTTGTATGAGGTAGGATTTGGTTTCTTTTGGTAGTAAGAATCAAATGCAGAGAGCTGTGTGTAGAAGATAGGGGAATACTTTTCTTGATTACTGGAATTTGTTCATAATTAGCTGGTGCTATGTGGCTGACTTTATTAAAAAAAGTAGTGTGTTACTGCTTTAAGAAGAATTTCTCTCCCTTTTCCTATTCTTGACCTTGTCAAAAACTCTTAAAGTAATTGTGTGCCTGTTCCTCTTTAAAAACTAAACAAAAAAAACCCCTGTAGCTAATATTCTGAAAATAATACTGGAATATTAGGCCTGAGAGTCCCTGGAGTACAACCATTTATTTGTGTGTTATGTGCACTTTTTCTCAGGTTTGTTTTTGTTAAAAGTTTTAGGGAGTGTCCATGCACTTTCCACTTCCCAAGTCAATAGTGATTTGTGGATGATTAGGTCCAAGTTTAACTATTTGCCTGTAATCTCTGGGGATTAGAATTCCTACATGTTTTGGTACCAGGGAGCTGCTGTTAGAAGCTGCAGTGAATAAGCAAGTCCTGATTTATGTGCATTTAATTAATCCTAATGCATGGGACTTGTTCCATTAAATTCACACATCCGGGCAGTGCCCAAGGTTGTCAATGAGGTGTTATAATTTGTGTATTGACCTTTAGGATTTTTTCATGGTTTAGCCTTGGCTAGCAATTAAGTTCTACACAGCTGGTCACTCACCTCCCCCCCTCCTCCAGTGAATGAGGAGAATTGGAGGAAAAGACAAGGAAGCTCATGGATTGAGATAAGAACAAATTAATAACTGAATATAAAAGAATAACACAGTGATGCTAACAGTATTAACAATACTAATAATAATATGTAATGAAAATAATGGAAAATAAAGCAAATGATACAATTGCTCACTACCCACTAACTGATACACAGCCAGGTCCCAAGTTGTGAGAGTTAGAGCCAGAGATCCTGAGAGCCAGAGCCTGAGAGTGATTGCAGCAGAGTCCAAAAAAGCCCGAGTGAGACAGCGCATAAGAGTCCAAGTGAGTCCCATGAGCAACAGAGTGACTGAGAGAGCCAACCGACCTACCAACTGAGGAACACATGAACAAATGAGCTATGGCCCCCCAGTCCATCTCCAATTTATCTACTGAGCATGCATGACATGCTATGGAGTGAAATATGCCTTTGGTTAGTTTGAGTTAGCTGTCTGGATTTTGTCCCCCCTACCCCCAACTGCTTTTAGAGAGAAAGTTGGGAACACAGATGCAGTATCAGAAGCTGAAAAAGTCCTTGAATTAGTACAAACACTCCTTAGCACCAACTAAAAACCACCAGCGTTATCAGTACTCTTCTCAGGGCAAATCCAAAACATAGCCTCATACCAGCTGCTGTGAAGAAAATTAACTCTGTCCTGACTAAAATCAGCACAGACTAGAATCAGGGTATCATCCACATAATTAGGTCCAGGTGTCACAGAAGAACTGTTTTTGGTATTTGTTAGTCTCTCTCAACCGTGGCTCAGATTATGCTGAAGAGGGGCTGGATGAACAGACACTCTTGCTCTGTTCTTGGTTATGAGAAGTATGTTGGATTTTTTTTTAGTGCAATTTGAAAAATTAGCTCCTCCACAGCAGTTTAGTCAATTGAGTTCAATTGAGATGGTCAGCGTATCTTGTTTTCCTAAGGACTCAGATGGGATAATCCAAGGTAACCCAAATCATAAGATCTTTTCAACATCTGGCAATACCTGATGAGTGCTGTGATACTGCAAGTGACTTGATTTGTTGCTTGAGTTTGCCTGGTCCAGACTTGGATGCAATACATTTAACCCGATGTATTTTAATAATTTTGACAGCAAATTTATTCAACTTAAAAATGGGGTGTGAGGGGGAAGCTTTGGAATGGAATCTTTCTGTGATGGGTCTTTGGCTGCACACTGGAGAACTGAAGTATTACTGTGGTAGAGGAAGACCATGTTAAGAAATAATTAAATTGGACACACCAGTCCATGGGACTGTGATCCCTGTAAAAATTACAGTTGCAATATATTTGAAACATGCTCAATTGACCTGTCCCTGGCTGGGTTATAGAGGACATAGCGCTTTTTTTTTTCCCCCCAAGGCTGTAGGAAATAGGCATCCTTTCCCTGAATGCATCATGGGTCCATAGGAATGTTTGCTTTGCTTTCAGCACTGCCTAGGCTCTCCTGTGTTGCTTCTGTAGTTGTATCCTTTTTCCTCTCTGGGCTAAGAGGTGCTTCTGAAATGCAGAGTAATGAAGTCCCAGGAAGGACCCTCCCTCCCTTGGCACCAGTTGTTCCAATCGGAAAGTGAATGTCATTTGGGATCTGTCTCTATAGGGTATCTGGGCAGACTGTGTTACATTCCACTTTGAGGCTTTTCTTTCCTGACTGTGTGGTGGGTAATTGATTTTTTCCTTCAGTTCTGACCATTTTGTTCGAGGTAATAGACAGTCTTCTCCTGTGTAGTGTTTCTATGTGGGGCTGTTTAATCATTATACCAGGATTTTTAGTTTCAGGTTGGGAATTTTGGCAGGGTCCAGTTCTCTACTTGTGGGCTCTAGGGTCAGGTTTTCTGCATGTTGTGTTTGCTTTTGTGCTTTTCTTTTTCTTGGGGTTTTTTTTTTTTTTTTTGGCTGTTTGTTTTTCCTTTTCTAATATCACTGTTGGAACTGGAATCCTTGAAGGTGTCTGGTTTGCAGTGAATGAAATCCACAAAGTCAGTACTTGGAAGAAGATAGGTATTAATTCTTCCTACCTTTCTTTGTACTTTGGGAGGGGAAGTTTCAGTGAACATCTTCCTTGACTGAGGATTGCATTGTGTATTACTCCACAATTATCTTTACATGGTTATTTGGATGCATGACTGCTCTGATGGCGTGAATATGAAAATGTTATTTTGCCTACCTATAAAAGGAAAGGCTGGCAGTGTTGGTAAGGAGGGCGAAGAGCTCAAGGGCAGGTATGGTGGTACTTCATGGAAGTTTTGTCTTTTGCAGGGGGAAAAAGGAATAGCAAATGAATTAGAAGGTTTTTGTAGCACATCAAAGTGCAACAGTATGCATGAAGACAATGACAATGTAATCAGTGGCTCAGGAGCTTTGTTGCAGGGGCTATAAATGGTTTGATTAAAGGTTGATATGCTCAAGATCCTCACTGAGCTGTTGTGTTGTGGGTGCTTTAGGAAGAGCATGAGAACAGGGCAAGTTTGTATTTATGCTGTCACAGTTTTCACTTATTTACGGCTTGTGAGCCTTAGACTTGCTAGAGTGAAAGTGTCTTTGTAGTTAATATTCATCTGAGGATTTTTATACCTATCAGTTTTTGAACCAATAGGGACTGGTAGTATTCACCATAACCACTGCTACAGAATTGTACAACGGACTTCATGTGAAGAAATCTACTTTTGTTTGGTCTGAACCTGCTATGAGCTGGGTTCCTCCAATGCCCCTCTTCTCTTCAAATATGAAAGGTTTCCTGCTTGCCTTCCCCTGCCAGCTAGGAACTTGCAAAACTCTGCATTATCTCCCTTCAATGGTTTCTTTAGAGAGGTTATGAAACTAAAGGAGCCACAAGTAGGAGCTGCCTCTTGCCTTTGATTATTTTGTCCTTAGTTCTGTGTTTTCTATTTCTGTTGTGTCCTCTTGAAAGAAGAAACCAGGTTTATGTAGTGATACAACTTCTTTTTTCTGTACGCATTCCATAATAATCATATTAATAATAATTGATAGCATTGTTTCCTTTTCATATTCTTTTTAGACTGCTACATAAAATTAAATGATCATGGAATCATAGAATGGTTTAGGTTGGAAGGGACTTTAAAGATCATCTAGTTCCAACTCAAAATCTATTAAATAATGATCTATTAAAATAATCTATTGTTGCCCCAAAACTTACTGTTCCTTACTGGTAGGACTCATAGCTGTCTATGTAAATGGAATGATAGGAGTTTTCTGTCATCCTCCCACTCCACAGATGTGATTTATTGTTTTTTATTCAATTTAACCTATAAGTTAAATGCTGTAGTCACTGAAGATGCTGAAAACTTTTCTTTCAAAGGTTGAAGAAACACTCATTAAAATAAAGCTGAAAAGCAGTAGCCCTTCCATAGCTGTCCCAGCTGACAGTGCAGGCCAAAGAAGAACTGGAAGGGCTCATTCTTCTGGGAGTCAGATTGCAAGTACAAGCATCAGTAGAGTAGGGATAGTCTGTCCTCACTGTAGGCTAAAAATACAGAAACCGTTTTTTATTTTTTAATCTAATATAACTAAATAAAAAGGAATGTTGCTTGCTACTTACTGACAGCTGTTGGTGGAACTGAAGATTTTAAGCAAATCTTGATTATTGCATCATTAGCATCTTGAGAGGTATTTGTAGCAGAAACTTAGCATATGCTTTTTTGCATGTTTGCTGCTGCATTTTTATTTTTTTAAAAAAAGGTTATTTCATTGAAAGCTGTAGATTTGTTTTTGACTCCTGATAGTTTCACAGAAAGAATGCAAAACAACTTTTATGACACAATCAACTAAATCTTTCATATAGATTATATATCCTGAGGACAAGGAAAAAAGAAAGCAGCTAGATGCTTCAAACACATTTGAAAAGAGTTAGTGGTGCTGACTCTTTAGGACACTAACACAGTGTCCTAAAACTATGCCAAAGACAATGAAGATACTTTATTTCTCTCTGTTAGATGAGCAAGATGTATAGGTACAGCACAGTAAGATGGAGGCTGCTGTGAAAGTGCCAGATTCAACAGACAAGGAAGGGTTCAGGGATTAATGGTAACTGTGATGTAGCAGCTGAGAGGATGTGAATTCAGAACAGGGAACATTCCCTTGTGTATTACAGATATTGGAGATATTTTGTCACCTTTATGATTTGTAAATTACATAGATGTGTTCTCTATGATTCATGACCAAATAAAAGAAAAAAAAAATCAGACAAGTTGTATGTTGTATGCTGTTTAAAAGAAAACCTAGAAATTGCACCTTTGGTTTGGTAAAATGTGGACTTCAATTACTAGAGCTACTTCAGATAGTTATACAGAGGACAGCCAGATAGTGTATTCCTATCCTGTGTTACCAATTTAACTATCGCTGTTCTAGGCAGGATATTGATTAAAGTCAACTGCATCGGTGACGAGTGGCGTTCCT
>NW_010223958.1:0-3052 GCF_000690775.1 Eurypyga helias
AGGGATGTTTTTAATCGCTTCGGGGTGGGATGGGGGACCTAATTTTGCAGCAGGTCGTGGTCACAATGGTGCTAGAAGAACGCCCGCGGTAGGAACCCTGGGGAGAGGGCGGTGCGGGGAGGCCCGACGGGCTCCTGCTTCGGTTTTTCCGGCCGCGATGCTTCGCCTCGGGTAGGAAACGGGGGACGCGTTTCGGGTTTCCCCCGCCCCCCGTCTCGACGCTGTCGGGACGAGGCACGGGAAGGAGAGGGAAACCAGAATCCCTGAGGTGCCTCAAGTGCTGATTTTTCCTTTTAATACTGGAGTAAGCTTTGTGGGCTCTATAAGGCATATTTTTATTAAATTAAATCTTCTAATGAAAACGGTGCTATGGTGTTTTAACAAACTGTATCACGCTTCTGCCTGATTCCATCTCGCTGAGGTGCTACTAATGTATATACGAAACTAGGGAACCAAGAAAAAATAAAAGCAATGTCGTTGAGAAGGAAGTTTACTTTTCCGGAGCGACAGCTCGAAGCGTGCCGGGAGCCGGTTGGGTTTATGCAAACTGAAATCGGAGGCGTCCCGCCGAGCGGGCTTGTGGCAGAGCCGTTCCCCTCCGGTGCGGGGCCGGGGTGCTGGCAGGACAACCGCGTGTGGATGTGGCGTTTGGTTGAGGTGCTCGGCCGCGGTGCTCGGCCACACATCGTGGATGTGGTGCTTGGACGTGGACACGGTGCTCAGCCAGGGCGTGTGGACGTGGTGCTTGACGGCGGTGCTTAGACGTGGTGCATGGACACGGCGCGCAGCCATGGCACGTGGACGTGGTGCTCAGCCACGGTGCTCGGCTGTGTGTCGTGGACATGGTGCTGGGGCACACATCGTGGACGTGGTGCTTGATGCGGCACGTGGACACGGTGCTTGGTCAGGGTGTGTGAACACGGTGCTGGGACGTGGTGCGTGGGCACAGTGCTCGGGCACGGTGCTCGGCCACGCATCGTGGACGCGGTGCTGAGACGTGGTGTGTGGACATGGTGCTCGGGCACGGTGCTGAGACGTGGTGCATGAACATGGTGCTCGGGCACGGTGCTTGGGCACGCATCGTGGACGTGGTGCTGAGACGTGGTGCGTGAACATGGTGCTCGGGCACGCATCGTGGACGTGGTGCTGAGACTGGCCACACATCGTGGACGTGGTGCTGAGACAGGGTGCGTGAACATGGTGCTCGGGCACGGTGCTTGGCCACACATCGTGGACGTGGTGCTGAGACAGGGTGCGTGAACATGGTGCTTGGGCATGGTGCTTGACCGCGGTGCTCAGACCCGGCGCATGGACATGGTGCTTGGGCACGGTGTTCAGACGTGGAGCGTGAACATGGTGCTTGGGCACAGTGCTCGCCCACGCATCGTGGACATGGTGTTCAGGCATGGTGCTGAGACGGGGGTGCGTGAACATGGTGCTTGGGCATGGTGCTTGACCGCGGTGCTCAGACCCGGCGCATGGACATGGTGCTTGGGCACGGTGTTCAGACGTGGAGCGTGAACATGGTGCTTGGGCACAGTGCTTGACTGTGGTGCTTGACTGTGGTGCTTGGACACGGTGCTCGGCCACACACCATGGACATAGTGCTCGGACGTGGTGCGTGAACACAGTGGTCAGGCACAGTGCTCAACGGTGGTGCTTGGACATGCTGCGTGGACATGGTGCTCGGGCACGGTGCTCGGCCATGCAGCATGGACACGGTGCTTGGGCACGGTGCTTGGCCACACACCATGGACACGGCGCATGGACATGGTGCTGGGCCACAATGTGTGAACATGGTGCTTGGATGCAGTGTCTGGACGTGGTGCTTAGCCAGTGTGTGGATGTGGTGCTCAGCTGCGGTGCTCGACCATGGTGCTCAGCCACGGTGCTCAGCACAGTGCTCATACATGGTGCTCAGTAGCGGTGCTCAGCCATGGTGCGTGAACGTGGTGCTCAGCCGGACCATGGTGCTCAGCCGCGGTGTTCAGCGCAGTGCTCATACGTGGTGCTCAGTAGCGGTGCTCAGACATGGTGCGTGGGCATGGTGCTCAGCCGTGGTGCGTGAACGTGGTGCTCAGCCGTGGTGCTTGGACATGGTGTGTGGACATGGTGCTCAGCCAAGGTGTGTGAACGTGGTGCTCGGACACGGTGCTCAGTCACGGTGCGTGGACACGGTGCTTGGGTAGGGTGCTCAGCCCGGTGCATGGGTGTGTTCAGCATGCACGGTGCACGTGCACGGTGCAAGGGCATGGCATGTGGGTACGGTGCTTGGGCACTGTGCACAGCCACGGTGCTCCGGCACCATGCATGACCATGGTGCCCAGATGCGGCGCTTGGGCACGGTGCAGAGCTGTGCTGCATGGCCACGGCGCTCGGGGACAGGGCACAGATACGGAGCTTGAACAGGGTGCATGGGCACAGAGAGGGTGCTCGGGCACGGTGCAGGGGCGTGGTGCATGGACGTGGTGCTTGGGCATGTTCTGCAGACTCGGTGCTCGGGCACGGTGCTCGCCCACCATGCACGGACACGGTGGTTGGGCACCCACCATGCACGGATGTGGTGCTTGGCCATGGTGCTTGGGCACGGTGCTTGGGCACGGTGCTCGCCCACCGTGCACGGACACAGTGTTTGGGCACCAACCACGCACGGATGTGGTGCACGGGCACGGTGCCCTGGCACGGTGCTCACCCACCATACGTGGATGTGGTCTTGGCCATGGTGCTCGGGCACGGTGCTCGCCCACCATGAATGGACACGGTGCCCTGGCACGGTGCTCACCCACCATACGTGGATGTGGTCTTGGCCATGGTGCTCGGGCACGGTGCTCGCCCACCATGAATGGACACGGTGCCCTGGCACGGTGCTCACCCACCATATGTGGGTGCAGGGCTTGGGCACGGTGCTGAGGCACAGTGCTCGCCCACCCTGCATGGGCACGGTGCTTGGCGATGGTGCTCGGACACGGTGCTCAGGCACGATGCTCGCCCACCATGCATAGACGCGGTGCTTGGGCACGGTGCTCACCCACCATGAACGGACACGGTGCTC
>NW_010223959.1:0-12520 GCF_000690775.1 Eurypyga helias
AGAAGGCCAATAGCATCCTAGCCTGTATAAGAAACAGTATGGCCAGCAAACCTAGGGAAGTGATTGTCCCCCTGTACTGGGCACTGGTGAGGCCGCACCTCGAATCCTGTGTTCAGTTCTGGGCCCCTCACTGCAAGAAAGACACTGAGGTGCTGGAGCGTGTCCAGAGAAGGGCAACGGAGGTGGGGAAGGATCTGGAGGACGGGTCGCAGCTGAGGGAACTGGGGTTGTTTAACCTGGAGAAAAGGAGGCTGAGGAGAGACCTTATCGCTCTCTGCAGCTACCTGAAAGGAGGTTGTAGCAAGGTGGGTGTTGGCCTCTTCTCTCAAGTTACAAGTGATAAGACGAGAGGAAATGGCCTCAAGTTGCGCCAGGGGAGGTTCAGACTGGATATTAGGAAAAACTTCTTCACCAAAAGGATGATTAGACATTGGAACAGGATGCCCAGGGAAGTGGTGGAGTCACCGTCCCTGGGCGTATTTAAGGTATAAGTTGAGGTAGTACTTAGGGATATGGTTTAGGGTGGACTTGGCAGTGCTAGGTTGACAGTTGGACTCAATGATCTTAAAGGTCTTTTCCAACCAAAACAATTCTATGATTCTATCATTCTAAGTGCAGCCACAAATGAAACACAAGGCAAACAAACCTTGTTAAAAGCATAGGTCAAAGAGTATATTTGCTGGAAAATGCTGTTGACTAAGCTATTGAATAAAAGCAAGATCAGAATACAAGTCTTACAGTAACATGATTCAGTCTCATCAAGTTTTTGGTCGACTGGTCTATTAATGAAAACATAAAATCAATTATTAATTTAAAAATAAGCAAAGGTATTTTATTAATGTGAATAAGTATTATTAAATTCAGTAATCACTTTTTCTAAAACTTAATACCATCCCTTCCCCGAATCACCCATAAACTTTACTCTTCTAAACTAGTACTAGACAACACAATTCAGATATTCCCTTCACAGGCATTCAGACATTCAAATAAATAATGACAGTTGCAAATGAAAAACTCTCATAAATTACCAAAGACTATATATTGAAAGACATGGTAGACATATGGACTCTTCCACAAATTTGCTAACCTAAGTAAACAACCAGAATGTTGCATGTATTGTAAATGCTAACAGAAAATATAACATTTCCTTCAGAAATGAAAAAATGCTAATCATTTCAACAGTTGAGCTGCTACATCCCAAATTAATTACGAGCACTGTAAAACATGATGTTGATGAATTAGTGCAGTAGGAAATAACACTACTAGGCTGTACAGCCAAACCATGACAAAGGTCAGTCAGGTGTTCTTTCTTACACTACTTTTCCTTACCTTATTAGCATGTTCTGGCTTAAATATTAATTAATATTTGCATAGTGTACAACAGGTAAACAGCATATGTAAACATCATTAATTGCCATAATGTCCTCTAAGTAATCTGTAACAAAAGTGGACCTTAAGTATACTTGAAATGTTATGTACTTGAAATAAATAGAATGTAGCAGTAAATATAATTTGCAAATGCTGTTAACTGTGCAAATGAATAGTTAACAGCAATATGTATATTGGAGAAATCTAATGTCTTAGCATTTGTAATAAAATTGTGCATTTTTTTTTGTTTAATGCATATAAATAGTTTACACAATGCTGCAACATAACAATATGGTGAACATTCTGAAATGATGAATACTATCCAGGTAAACAGAATGAGAAAGTTTATGAAAGCTTTTTGAAGGATTTTTGAATGGGACCTGTTCAGTTATTATGTATTTCTGTTGTGAAATATCATTTTATGTGAGCTGTATATGGTTGTGAAACCTTTTTCTCTGAAATTTGATTTTCTTACAGGAATCTCTTTTTTTCATCAAAGAGCTTACAGGACTACAGACATAGATGATCCTTTAGAAGAAGCAAAATATCTAAGAAATATCCAAAGAGAATTTGGAACTTCTCCAACTACAGCAAGACTTCCTGATTCCTGAAGCCAACAGCCAATTACCAAAGTGATCACTGTCAATGTACACACACTTCTGATCCTTCCAAGCAAACTGTGTCAATATTAACCTGACCAAATTAAGAACAAACTGTCTCTTTTGTTCTTCACACTCCTCACATGGAGAGCACAATATGGCTTTTGTCAGAGGTGCTCCATCATTTTGGCTCAAGGAAACTGTCAGTACAGTTTGGGATTCGTTATTCATGGGCAGATACCCTGATGGGTCTAATGAAGCCTTTCTGCTGACAACTCATTTGCTAAAAATACCCAACCATCACAAAATATAAATGAGGAATATCACTGTATCCCATTACAATTTTCACAACCAAAGCAGTTATCACAATACAGAAGTCGATACGTTCTGCTTCACACTCTATTCTCTTAATATTTTATGGACACTACTTCTGCGTTTCAGTTTATTTCTGTGTGATCACTGATAAAACTTTATGACATACTTAAATTGCAGTATAATAGGGTAAACACCAATGTTATAGCACACATGCAGAGCTAACAGTCTGTGTGCCATTTGTTGTAAATCCAGCTAATTACCAGAAGCACCCCCATCCTTTAAAAAAAAAAAAATCAAAAAAGCAGAAAAAGACTCATTATTTTATAAAAGTTTTCAGGTAAAGTCAATAAAAATGGGAAAAAAACCCAAAAACCAAACCAAATCAGCATAAACAGTACAGTGTTTATAAGACTCTAATATCACGAATTAGTATATGCACTGTATGACTTCTTTTTTGTATCAGCATCACTGGTGAAAATGCCCTGTACAAAATGCACCCTCTTTTCAGTATGGAAAGATTGCATTTTTCTGTTGTGTATTTGTAGCTACCAAATACCAGCTCTGCTGTATGGATACGTATCAGTCTTCTGAAAAGAACAAAACCAGCAGCTAGTTCTGTTTTCTCTGTACTGCTGTCTGAAGTTTCCAGAGAGAAATAAGTGTTAGGTCCTGAACAGGAGAGCAGGAGAGCGGGCATCAGAGAGCTTGTGCTACCTTGCTCTATAGAGAACCCAGTCACACCTGATGATTAACTTTAGGCATCCTGAACTTAACTTGGAAGGAAATATAAACAGGGAAGTGTCTGCTGTTGTGAAACACTGTATATGGAATACAGCGGGCAGTGTCTGTTTAGCACTGATCTCACTCCCCTTACTATAGGTAATGGCTGTGCTTTTACAGTCTGTTATTTCATTAAATGCAGATGAGTTGGGTTTGTGTGGTGGCGTTTTGGTAGCAGGGAGGAGGGCAGAGGGTTGGCTCCTGTGAGAAGCTGCTGGAAGCTTCCCTGGCTCCACGTTGGACCCACCTCTGGCCACGCTTGAGCCAATTACTGCCACTGTGATTAACATATTTAAGGGGGGAAAACAGAACCTGCAGTGGAAGCGAAAACAGGAAGAGAGGAGAAGAGTGGGATGTGAGAGAGACAGCCAGGCAGACCCCCAGGTTAGTGCGGAAAGGCAGGAGGAGGTGGCCGGAGCTGTGTTTTCCCTCAGCCCATGGTGAGAGGGCGGGCTGTGCCCTGCTGCCATGGAGGGTCACGGGGGAGCAGAGACCCCCTGCAGCCTGGGGAGGACACCATGCAGGTGGATGTGCCTGACGAAGCCTGTGGCTCCGTGTGAAACCCATGCTGAAGCAGGCTGCTCCTGATGCACTGTACCCCACCAGAGGGTCAGAGAAGTCCATGGAGGACTGCTTCCCATGGGAGGGACCCCAGGCTGGAGCAGGGGCAGAGTGTGAGGATCCCTCCCCCTGAGGAGGAAGGAGCAGCAGAGATGACGTGTGATGGACTGACCACAACCCCTGTTCCCCGTCCCCCTGCACTGCTGGGGGAAGAGGTAGAGAAACAGGGAGCAAAGCTGAGCCCGGAAAGAAGGGAGGGGCAGGGGGAAGGTGCTTTTAAGATCTGGGTTTATCTCTCATTGTCCTACTCTGATTTGATTGGTAACTAATTTAATCCATTTTCCCAAGTCTAGCCTATTTTGCCCCTGACCCTAACAGGTGAGTGATCCCTCCCTGTCCTTGCCTCAACCCACCAGCCTTTCCTGGTATTTTCTCCTCCCCATCCCTCCACAGGGAGGTGTGAGCAAGTGGCCACGTGGTGCTGAGTTGCCGTCTGGGAGAAAACCATGACAGCAGGATAAATTAAAAAAAAAAAACAAACACCAAAGAAGGAGAGATTTATAATGTTAGCATGTTTTGTTCAATAAAAGTGTATTTAGCCAGTTTCACATTAGAAACAGTGCCTTTTCTACAGACTGGTACATTTTATGATGGTGTGTTTAAACCATGAATCATGCTTTATGAACTGACATTACAGGCAAGCAAGTTTTACTTGCACTTAACAGAAGTACGAATTCTCTGCATTAAATTTCAGGCTTGTCCATTTTAATCTGTGTTTAACTAGAACTTATCATGATATCCATGTTTTGTATGTATTTGGCACAGGACACCATTTCCAGGAAAGTCTGAAAAGTCTCAACTCATTCATAAGATTAAAAAAAATAAAGTTGCTCAGGTAAACAGCCCAACTTCAGTTCCATTATTGCACATTTTCAAAGCTAGCTGAGACAGCTTTGAATTTAGCAGCTGAGCTACAGCATCTCCATTTATCTTAAGAGACATTACGATATCCGCGTAACATAAGGATATCATAGTGGCCCATTTGGCTTAGAACATTCTTCCTCCGGCTGGAATATCTGCCTTCATTGGCCACCACTGCCACCCACCTGAAAAACACAAATTCTTATCCATAAGCAAGGCAGCCTCCCCTGACTACTGAGGTGTACAACTAACTGCCTGAAATAACAAGTCAAAAACGCTCCCTGGTGTCCCTGGGGCCTGTGCACATACACTCAGAGAATGTAATAGATCAGAAGGGGCTGGAGGTGAAGTTCTGTTAAGGCGCTGCTGGTACTACATGAGATAAACATTAAGCGTGTAGCCTAAAAATATAAACAAACATAGGTAATGGTGTGCATACTCTTGTGGTGTCCACTGAAACAACATGATAATATTAGATGTCTGTGACCACAAGATCTAGAAGGAAAAGAGGTATCTTGGCAGCACAGGACTCAAAGAAGGGACGTACATCACCTAGCCTAGTGAGATAAAGGTGAATGCGCTTGTTTATTTCCATCTTGAAGGGAAGCAGTTCAAAGCACTTGCAATTTGGCTCACATTAATGGATGTTTTCTGTAATAAGAAAACAGCAACTGATAAAACTGACATATTTCAGTATTTTTGGCAGTTGAAGGATAAGTAGTTTGGAGTTGTTAAAAATACAAAACACAGCAAAACATATAGATAAGATTTTTACTTTTAAAGGTTAAAGTGCCACTTCTTTGGTTTTCTACGTCTGTCTTTAAAACTCTCCTTCTGTAGGGACAAACCAGAAAACTTGCAATCCTGACAGCCCGACTTCTGATGCAAGTAGGGAACTACAGGGAAATGTGCTTGCGCTATGTTAAAATGTACTCCCTCCAGGTCATTTTAAAGGCTGAAGTGGGCATGTACATGTTTTTCTGGAGCAAACTGCATGGGAAGGAAAGTCTGTTAGATTCAAATCACAGGTATGAGTATCCAAAGCCTAAAAGTAAAGGAAACAAGGGACCTGTTTATGCACCACATTTATAAGCAAATGTCACCTGTACAAAATATGCACAAAATATGCACAAAATGGAAAGAAAAAATCTCCATTCTAAAGTACATTTATAGTATACATAATCTAATAAATTATTTATCTTGGAAACCTAGAGAAAAAAAACCCACTATTTTTCTGTCTTACTAGTCACTAAGCCATGTGGACATAGCCTATGACACTTTTTAATTCTCCTTTATATGCTGCTTTCTGATCCTAGGTTAAGAACTTCTGATTTTTCCATAGCTTGTAAATCAATTAAAAAATATTGAAGAAGACACTACCTACCACTTCAGTTACAAGGTTCATTTAATCACATACAATATTTGATTTCACTGTTGACTGATTAGCAAGTGATAACAAGCAAAAGGCTGACTTGCCAGAGTGATGAATTAAAACATAAGAAACATCACAACTATATATTTATTGACCAGGAGCTGTCTGGTTTAGCCAGCTAAGTCTCAGGTGTAAGTTTATATGTAATAATTCATACCTTAGAAAATAATTCCCGTGCAAACATGGTAACGCAGAAACACATTTCTGGCTGTCAAGAAAATTTCTGGCAAAATTAATCAACCATTCATCCATTCAGGCTCTTTGCATACCCTTTTGTCAAAGAGGGAATACTAAAAGATTTCTTTCCTCTTCCACGCACTCATTGCAATGGTTTGTAGAATCCATCAAGCCCGAGTTGATTTATTGAACTGTCTCTTGGCTCAGCAGTATAACTATAGCAAATGAACTGGTAACTTCTCAAAAAACAGCAGTGATTCAACAATATCTGGTTTATTTAATTCCTTCTGACTTCAGATTAGCAATTTCTTAAAGGCACTGACTTGCATTCATCTGAAGTTCTATCTGCAGTTTTACGCTGGCACGCTATCTTTCCATTTTTTTTTTTTTTGACATTTTGACATTTGACAAAGGCATTGTTGATTTAATAACTGATGCTAGAATCTGCCTAGATCCTCACATCTTACACTAGTTAGTATCCTCCCATTGCTAGTAAATAGGGCTTTCAGATTTAAATACAATACTGCCATGAACTTGTACGTGAGCCATCCTATTAATTATGTTATGAATACTGAAAAATAATTACCCACTAGAAGTCCCCACCTATTTCTTTAATTATATAGTCAACTTTGCATGCATATCCAACTATTTTCTATTTATCTAATCCCATCACTAGTAATGAGAATTGTTATAAAAAGTAGTTAAGGCACAAAAAATAGACACATGCCAAGTCATTTGAAACACTGTTTAAACATGGATTTTATCACTAAGCATCGTCCATTGAACCCCGTGGAGCACATTTATCACTCACCAGCTTTGCATTTTTCTTCATAAAGATATATGACCTTTGCCTATTAGATTTCATTAGCAGGGCACCATACAAGGCTCCTCTGCAGATGACAGGATAGAAAGCTAAACAACCTCGCCTGAAGGATTTGTGAGAACAAGCCCATCTTCAATCTTTGTCCCTGGGAGGCACTTCTAACACCTGCCAACCACAGCACTATCATCAGAAAAACATTTAGAGATTTATCTTCAGGCTGGTGATTATAAGAGATAATTTGTTTGGAGTATGGATAAAGTTGGTCTAGCATAAACAAACTACAAGCTGAAATTATACGACGAACCTCATTAACTATTGATTTAACCACTGCAAATCCATGAACAAATGTTGTATCAAAATGTTAATTCTTCTTGAAGATATAATCAAGGAAAAATACAAAATGCCAAGGCAGGATGGTAAGCTACTTTTACGTGCACTTCTAATGCTTGCAGCTTAAACTGGAAATGGAGATTTGCTTTATCGTAACAATGACAAGAGTATACTATTGCCATTTTCCCATAAAAATGTAGTTTTGTCTTGACAGAAAGTGCTATATCTCTTTATTTGATGTCACTATAGAGGAATGAAATAGTGCTTTCTCTCCTACTTTCAAGCACACTTTTTTGTTTGGAGACAGCAAGACTAGATATATCATTAAAAACACTTTCAGTAGCAAAAAGCTAGAAATATTGTAAATGGGTAACATCATAGGCAGATGGCGTGAAGAACTATATATACACATTTATACCTTCTATATTATATATATCACACATATCCTCCATGCATGTAACAAGAAATAACTTTCTCCTAATCTCTGAAAATTACTTTCACTCAAGCTCATAAATCATCAGCCTTCAGCCAAAAGCATATTTAGAAATAATGTAGCTGAGTTAGTCCTGAAGGCTTTTCATTTTTGTTTTCTTTTTTTGGATATAATGGAAGCCAACCCTTTCCCCTCTTTGGTAACGGAGAGAAAAATGCTGTCAGACTTCATATTGCAGCACAAAAAGAGCAGCCAGCGAATGCATCCACCTGATGTTGTTGGGATATGGCCTAGCAGAGTTCCATTGCATCATGTCTCTGTCAGCATCCCTGTTCCTAACAATGCTGTGATGAGGAGAAAACTCATTTTTGTATAGCAAGTAGAAGGAAACTTGCAGATCTTCCTCCAGTGTAGGACTTTGAACAAATCAATCCGGTTTTGGATGGAACTCAAAAACTGGCAGTTAAAGCGGTCAAAAGAAGAAGAAACTTTGAAAATATTTTGTGGGATGACATTATCTCTCAGCATGAATTCCTTCTAAAAGGGAATTGTATTTAATGTGGCATGATTAGTTCATCAGTAAAAACAAACCCCAACAAAATGTGCTGTCTTGCAGTCTGAGTGCTCCTCACACAGCAATGCAGCCACGCAGATGGACTCACATTTCTTGTTTTCTAGTCCAATTACCAAAATTTTTAGTAATTGATAGTCTCTTAAATCTCTTTAAGTTGATTAAAGGTTAAATGGCAATTTTAAATCCCAAGTTGCTATTTTTTTACCTTTTTTTCCCCCATCAGATTTACTTTGTTAATTTATGTCAGCATCTCATGCTCTTAGGACAGGAACAAAACAGTTACTTGGTTGTTAGAGCTATTTCACTATATTTACATAGATGGGCAAATTATTTTGCAAGATAACTGATGCAGAATAAAAAAATGGACCACTCTTTACTGATACAGGCCCACCAGGCACCCAGACTTGTGCACGATCCAAACCTCTCTTTGCCGTTAAAAATCTTGCTTTGAAAATAATCAGCTGATAATAAATCAAAAGACCCATTTGTGCAGGATTCAGATCTATCACTTTTAACATATTCTAAGTTGTTAATGTGTCAGTTTTGGATTGCTTAACAAATTTTAGTAATAGGTGAAGCCTTCTGTTTTATCTAGCTACTCCTTTTTCTGCCTTCTTGAAGGAGCTGTTTGTTTCCTCTCTTGGTCTTTTCATTGCAAACCATTTTTCTCAAAAACTGTACTTCTTCCGTTCATTCCCTTCACTCCAAAATACTACTTCCTTCTACAAGTTTTCTTCCTCCAGTGCTGCAAACTCTTGACTTACATTATTTTTTCTTTCCCTGTTACCTGTCATGAACTCTGTTCCCACTTCCAACTTGTCATTCTCTTTCCTATTGCAACTGAATTCTCAGCACGATCCACTGATACCACTTCAAGAACTTAGTTTTAGCTTTTAATATTTTTTCTCAATTGTCCCAAATCTCTCTAATTGCAAATAGTTTCCCGTTGATGAAAAACGCTCTTTGACTGTATCAGTCCTTACTGCACTTCTTTTTATCCTTTGGTTCACAATAAATATTTTCCTTTCAGCTGTACAGATCCATGGCTTTGAAATGTCCCTCTCAAAACATGGTCTCTGTGTATTATAAAATACAAATAGTAATTATTACCTTTAGGTGTTCATTCTGCAAGCCTGAATGAATAGGCCAATACAGAATCACATGAACTGGAAGTTAATGGAAAGCCTTTCACTGACTTCAAAGCATTTGGCAGATGCCCCTAATGTACGCATCTCCCAGTTGGTTCCCTACATTACTCAGACATTCAAGTTTAGCAAAATGCCCTTCCAGGAAGTAAAAGTTCTCTTTGAATTAACTTTGAATTGTTTTGATCAAGTCAGTTTTGCACTCTATGTTAAATCACTGGCACCTTGCTTGGCTGCCCATGCTGCCTTGTCGATATGGTGAAACCCTCATCTGGAATACAACTGGAGACAAGAGAGTAATTAATTTTGCAGTTGTTTAGTTTATCTCTCTGCTGAGGAAACTGAAGATGTTCCTCCAACACAAAGAAACAGATCAACGCGTTTACAGTGGAACGGGCTTTAGTCTCATCCGCGCCAGCTGTTTCTGATAATAAAATAGGAATTGGACAGAAATGATCAAATACTGTACACTGAACTTTGCCACCAAAAAAAAATCCCAGTCTTCTTACAAATCAGAGCAGTAATTCAGTTTCTTGTAATTCACTTACGTTTTCCTAAGAATTCTTCTATTAAGCACTTAGAGTTATACAAGCAAAATGCCTTTAGCAACTCATTTGTTAAACAGTCAGTTCCTTCAGAAGAGCTAAAAGGAGTCATTACCAACACAAGTGAAAACAGGATAAAACAGTGTTCTTTGTAAAAGCCTGTCAAGGGACACTCGGTTACACCGGGCAGAAGTTGAGCTGTGGCACCCTTGTCTCTGTTTTACAGTAGCTAAGACAACTTTTATATCTGTAAGGCAGATTTTGGATGATGACTGGCAAGATCGACTTCTCCAGCATATGTGCTTTATTCAGGCCGTATCTCTCTCCAGGGAGAGACAAGTAAAAGTGAAAAATGAGATGCAAAGCAAGACAGTACCCTGTCTCCAACTCAGAGTTAACCACTCCAAACAGGAACAGGATTACTGCCCTGCTGACCCTGGCATGTAAATCTTGTTTAACAACCACTGGCCCTCATAGCCCAAAGCGGCTGGGATACATTTATTACTGTTCTAATTTTACTTATGGAACCCTCGAAGTTTAAAAGAAGTTATGACTAAAAGCATGTAAAAGGTAAAAAAAAAAAAAGTGTGGGGTTTTTTTTGGTTTGGTTTTTTTGGTGGTTTTTTTTGCTATCAAAATTTTGCAAATATTTTGCTCTGAGTTTTCACACTGCAGGAAGAGTGGCATGCAAAATCGTTATTTTCCAATGTGTTCAGCAGCCAGGCCAACCAGTTTCCAAAAATTTCTGTTGGGGCTAATCACGTTAGGTCAGTACTGCCTCTGCAGCTTAATGCATATTTAAAACAGGCTTTACCAACTGTTTGCAACTCCACCCTGTGCACAACTGACTCTCCTCACGCCATTACAGCTTTCTTCAAGCACTTAAATCTTGAGCTAAGCCTAATCTGTCAGGTAAACTGTAGAGTAAGAGTGTTAATAAAGTAAATAAATATATTAAAACTCAATAAATATCAAGTATTTATTGTTATTTAAATATCTGTTAATATTTGTTAATATGTAAATATTAACGACAAAATACATATATAGCAAGTTAACAGCACATATTTGAGTTTGCCACAGGTATGCCACACACAGCTCAAATGCCTTAAAAACATTTGTTTACCCTCTTCTTCGTGAATGCAGTCATGCATTGTCACTGAAGCGTCTTTCTAACACAGCAAGGAGAGAAACAAGTACTTCTCAGCAATGCCAAACCAAAATCTCAATCTCAACCTCCATCTCTAGTCTGGGGTTTCAAAACTAAGATTTTGAATACAACCCTTTTGTGCTGAATTTGTGTTGTCTGAACATTGAAGTGAACAAAGTAAAGACAGGGTGCTAGGGAGGTCAAACTGTTAGTACACTGGCAGATAAAATGTACTTAAAACATATTCAAATCTTATTCAAATTTCATGGAACTGAAGTAATTCATAGAAGTAAAAAAAAAATATGTGCATGAACACCTTATTAATTAAGCCCATAGTTAAGGCTTTCTATCCTGCTGGCTCATTTTTAGAATGTTCTCATTTCAGACAGTGAAACTGATGTCTTTAAATCCACAGCCTCATTTATTTTCTGAAAATATTAATAAAAGCATTGACATGTAAATGAAAGAGCTGGGGCTCCAAGTAGCATCCAGACCTCTTTCAAACCACGGAAAAAACCCCACATGGAATGACATGAGAGTTCTACCTTCACGACACTGGGCGCTGCATAACCACCTATTGCCAAGTGCTAGAGAGAGGCACGGAGCTCATAACGCAGTCTCACAAACATGCGGCACCTCTCAAGTAGTAAAGGCTCTTTTAACAACTTGCATGTTAAATGGTGCAACTGCTATATTACTCTGGTTTTAGCCTCTTGCAGCTCTGTTGAGACATCAGAATAAACAGTGGTACCATAGGCCTGCAGCTCTTTTGATGCAGATACTTGTGTCACAATCCACAATAAAAATTTAAGCTCCAAATCTGTAAAAGAAAATACGACAAAATGGTCCAGAACTAGGACATAAGGGCCCTGACTGACCTCTCCTCATGCTAACGCATGAACCTTTCTGTTTGTCCCCCTTGCAGGAGGAACTGAGGGTGGCCCTGCCGCGTCCTTCAGCAGAACATCCTCCCCGCGTGCGAGGTGTGGGCCGCCTACGGCCCCCCTCCCCCCCCGCCCCCCCGCCAGGAGAGGAGCGAGGAGAGGGAAGAGTAGAAGGCACCGCACCCTCTGCCAGACCTTTTAGCAAGTAGCTGCTTGCAGATATTAGAGAGGAGAAAAGAGGGTACGGGAAAGAAATGGAGAAGAGGTAGATGGAAATGGGGGCGGCGGTAGAAGCGGCATGTGAGTTTATACCAGAACACAGGGAATTCTCCGTTGAGTTCATTCAGTAAAACACTGAAAAACACAGGGTACAGGAAGAAAAAGGAAACCAACAAGCGGCAACAAGCACAGTATCATCTGAGTACGGGCATCTCAGAACAGGGAGCAGACCCTACGCCTCGATGAGGAGCCGCTGGAGGCCGCTGG
>NW_010223960.1:0-21080 GCF_000690775.1 Eurypyga helias
TTCTATGATTCTATGATATATATGTTCAGAGGAACAGGTTAAAGAATACCTAAAAAAAAAGGACATACATGGGTCCCAGTGGAAAATACCCACAACCACTAAGGGAGGTGACTGTTGTCACTGTGAGGTCACTCTCAGTTATCTTTCAACGAACGTGATTACTGGTTGAACAATTGTGATGACTGGGAGAGGTTGCTGATCATTGGAAGAGAGCAAATGTCACTCCTATCTTCAGGAAGGGCAAGAAGGAGGACCCATGGAACTACAGGCCAGTCAACCTAACTTCAGCCCCTAGGAAGGTGATGGAGCAGCTAATCGTGGAACCCATTTCCAGACCCATGAAGGACAAGGTCATCAGGAATAGTCATAATGGCTGCTCCAAGGGGAAGTCATGCTTGTCCTACTTGATAAATTTCTAAAACTATAAACTTAATAATTTTCTACTGTCCAGGTAGCTGAAGGGAGAGAAGTGGATATTGCGTACATGGACTTCAGGAAGGGCTTTGACACTGTCTCCTGTAAGATCTTTATAATCTGTTGATGTATGGGCTGGATGTGCAGACAGTGAGGTGGATTGAAAACTGTCTGAATGGTTGGGCCCAGAGGGTGTGATCAGTGGCACAAAGTCTTGTCACAGGCCAGTAACTATTGGTGTACCCCAGGGGCTAACAATGGGTCCAATCCTGTTCAACTTCCACATTAATTATCTGGACAATGGGGCAGAGTGCACTCTCAGTGACATAAAGCTGGGACGAGATGCTCATAAGCCACAGTGTTGTGCTGTCTGTCATCTAGGGAACCCTCAACAGGTGGGTGAAATGGGCTGACAGGAACCTCATACAGTTCAACAAGGGGAAGTGAAAAGTCCTGCACATGTGGAGGAACAAATCCAGCCACTAATATATGCTGGGGCCCACGAAGATGGAAATCAGCTTGGCAGAAAAAGTTCTGTGTCTACTGGCAGGCACCAACGTGAACATTAGCCAGCAATGTTCCCTTGCTGTAAAATAAGCTAATGGTATCTTGGACTCCATTAGGCAAAGTATTACCTGCAGGTGGAGGGATGTGGTCCTTCCCCCTCTACTCAGCACTAATGAGATAACTAAAGCACTGTGTGGCTCCTCAGTACAGGGGAGACATGGACATACTGACTGAAGAGAGTCCAGTTAAGGGCTACAAAGATGATTAAAGGACTAGAACATTTCTCCTGTGAAGAACAGCTGAGAGAGCAGGGACTGTTTAGCCTGGAGAAGAGAAAGTTCAAGGGAGGATCTTATCAATGTGCACAGATAAGCAGAGTTCAAAGAGGATGGAGCCAGGCCCTTTTCAGTGGTATGCAACAAAAAGTAATGGATGCAAACTGAAACACAGAATAATCCCTACGAATATCTGAAAACTGTGAGGTTAACTGAGCACTGGCACAGGTTGCCCAAACAGGTTATGGAGTCTCCATCTTTGGAGATGTTCAGAAATCGTCTGGACATGGACCTGGGCACTTGGCTCTAGGTGGCGCTGCTTAAGCAGCGCTATTGAGCCTTCACAGGTCTCTTTAAACCTCAAACATTTTTTGATTATGTGATTCTGCTTTACACCAAAGATAAGTTTTTGGGACAAATGGTGTTGTAGCAGCATTTTTACAGAGGACTCAAAAATCTATATGCCTCTGGAAAAATGCCTAGAGCTAAAAGATTTGCTTCTGATAGACTGTGATTAACCTGCTCTACTTTATTATTAATGTTATGCCAAATGCAGAAACTAGTATGTATTTTCATTTCTGATTCATCTTGTTAAGTTGTATATAACAGAAAATAAATTACATGCACCTAAACAGACTTTTCAAGGGCAAATATAATATATTAGCACAGTACCCAAGAAACAGAAAAAATGAATCTTAATAAAAAATGTCATTCATTGTAAAAAGGTAATATGCAGTCTTACTTAGATCGTACTGACATTTTACCAGTGTAGACCCTTAAAAAACTCCCTATTAGACAAAATTACTTATGCTTTCTCTTCTAAAATATCAGAGAAAAAATAATAGTCTGGCACTCCAATAAAGACCATTAGTTTGTTGGGAAAATTCTGGGCCATGGCTGCTTTACCTTTGCTGCAGCAGAAGCTTCATGCTGAGACTAGAGGTGTCTGATTGACCCATCATCCCTGCTGGAAGCCTCTACAACTCTGCTAGTCTTGACTTGTGCGACCTCAAAATAAATGCTGATATTTTGCAATTCATGACACAAAGGAAAAGGAAAAATGAAAACAGAATATATGATTAGGAATATAATTTTCAGTCACCACTGTCTCCTGAATGCTTTGACTCTGGTACCAGCAGTATGATAGTATCTATATATTATACTGTAATCCTTCTTTTCATTAAAATAAACTAATGA
This sequence comes from Eurypyga helias, assembly GCF_000690775.1. Classification (NCBI taxonomy): domain Eukaryota; kingdom Metazoa; phylum Chordata; class Aves; order Eurypygiformes; family Eurypygidae; genus Eurypyga; species Eurypyga helias. The sequence goes on from NW_010223960.1 coordinate 2,394, forward strand.
GAACCTGGATATAAGTGATTTTTTCCTCCTTAAATTGCAAAATGAAAAAAAAGCCCCTAGGTGACAAGTATGAGTACTTGTCCTCCACTAGCCAATAGAAAATTTAATTAATATATTGCAAATATCTTTATTAGGTGTGACATAGTTCCATTATCACTACTGAAACAGCAGATTTAGAATCATAGAATCATGGAATGGTTTGTGTTGGAAGGGACCTTAAAGATCATCTAGTTCCAACCCCCCTGCCATGGGCAGGGACACCTTCCACTAGACCAGGTTGCTCAAAGCCTCATCCAGCCTGGCCTTGAACACTTCCAGGGATGGGGCATCCACACCTTCTCTGGGCAACCTGTGCCAGTGCTTTACCACCCTCTCTGTGAAGAACTTTTCCCTTATAGCTAATCTAAGCCTATCCTCTTTCAGTTTAAAAAAATTACCCCATGTCACTACAGGCCTTTGTAAAAGGTCTCACCTCCAAGCTTCCTTGTAGGCCCCTTCAGGTACTGGAAGGCTGCAATAAGGTCTCCCTGAAGCTTTCTCTTCTCCAGGCTGAACAAGCCCAATTCTCGCAGCCCTTCATCATAGGAGAGGTGCTCCAGCTCTCTGATCATCTTCGTGGCCCTCCTCTGGACTCACTCCAACCAGTCTATACCCTTCTGATATTGAGGGTTCCACAGTTGGACGCAGCACTCCAGGTGGGGTCTCACCAGAGCAGAGTAGAGGGGCAGAATCCCCTCCCTCGACCTGCTGGCCACACTTCTCTGGATACAGCCCAGGATACGGTTGGCTTTCTGGGCTGCCAGCGCACACTGCCGGCTCATGTCCAGCTTTTCATCCATCGTTACCCCCAAGTCCTTCTCCTCGGAGCTGCTCTCTATCCACTCTCCACCCAGCCTGTACTTGTGCTTGGGATTGCCCCAACCCAGGTGCAGGACCTTGAACTTGGCCTTGTTGAACTCCATGAGGTTGGCAGTGGCCCACCTCTCCAGCCTGTCCAGGTCCCTCTGGATGGCATCCCTTCCCTCCAGCATGTCAACTGCACCACACAGCTTGGTGTCATCGGCAAACGTGCTGAGGGTGTAATTAATCCCATTTTAATATCAGTTTTCTACAGCTCAGTATCAGGTTTAATTTGAATAAGCATGTGTGCAAAACACTGAAGATGATTGCAGAAAGTGCTGTATTTTTACACTGTTTTATCATTGGGAAAATGTAAAGTCATTTAAAATCTATAGTGAAATAAATCAGTGAGTGCATTATGTGTAGTTTTCACTGATTCTCACCCAAATAAAAAAATGCCAGCTCTTTTAAGAATTACTTTATTTATAAGCTCTACAAAGGTCTAGAAGTTTTTCTTAGTTTGTGATAGTGATATATCTCTTTAGAAAGAATAATTTTAAGAAAGCTACAGTTTCAGTAGCTGTTTCTGAGTGACCATTAATGACCAGTTTCTGAGTGACCAGTCCCCATTAATATGCAGGTTCAGTCTCTTCTCACTGCTCTACCATCACTTAAGGAGTTTACCTGACTAATGCTGGTTCCCAGGAAATTTCTTTTCTGCTTAGGCTACTGTATTGCAAATCATTAATTCCCTTCTCACCATTCTGTAGAGTGTACCCATCGATTTTTTGGAGAATCTGTTCAGAACATATGCTGGGACGCCGAGACTGCAACAGTGTTCCTGTAAAGGTAAAGATGGCACAGCTAAAGACTGTTAAAATAGCCATCCTGCAAGGATGCAGGACTATGTAATGGCTTAAAAAATATTCCTTGACTTTCACCCACTGAATGCTGGTCACTTGCCTTGAAATCTTTCTGGACTCATACTAGAAGGTTTGTAAAAAATGAGCCTACAAAAACAAAAGGAAAATTATGCCTTCTTTCTGTATTCTATTTTAGTGAGTATCAAGTTTTTCTCTTTACGTTCAGAGTTGTCCTGACACTGTTATAGATTCAGAGCTCAGTATGCAGTTCAAAAGTGACTTTACAGTAACAGCTGCACACATGAAAAGGTCTGGATTTGGCATGACTTCTCTCTTCAGTACCGAAAACCCAGCTGAGAAAGTACTGGATTTGATTTTTTCCCTGTCTTTTCCATTCTTCTTTTTCTCTTTGCTCTTATTATTGACAGCTGCCTTGATGATAACAGGAAGAATTCTTGGGTCTTTATCAGAATGCAAGACAAATTGATAACCTATATTGAGATGTTGTACACTGAGGCTGTGTTTAAGTCCCAGAGTGAAATTTCCTTCTATATAAATATGTTATTTATATTTTATACAATTACAAAACTTAGATCAATATATGCCTACAATACTCTTTTGGAAACAAAAAAATTATATATACGTCAGTAACTTATGTTTTTTAGTGCTAATAAATTTGAAGAAGTTTGATTATCAACCCTGTTGTGAAAGACACCATCCACGCTCTTCTACTTTTTTTCCCTTTCCATAAATATTTTTTTTTCAAGATATTTACATTCCTTTCTTGTTGTACCTGTTATTCTGAATAAACTATTATTCCAGAGGCTAAAGAGAAATGTTGATTATAAATATAATTGTGCTAAGAGCTTTTAATATTAAAGTGAAATAGTAGACTGGAGTGAGAACCAGAAACCAACATACATTTCCTTTTGTGGAGACACTTCAGATGCATTCAATGAATTCAATCAAAGTTCAAGATTCTTTCATTGTTTAGTTTAATTTACCTTAATGCACCAATCTGAAGTTAGTTTTTTCTAGCTAGAAGTGTCTGTCTGCGATTCAATATATTTTAACTTATAAAACTTATTTTTCTCTTCTGTGGAAATTAATTAAAAATTATTTACCCTTTCAGGCTTCACTACTAACTCTGCTTACAAAATGAACTCTATAATGACTAGTTATTTCTGTCACTACAGTTAAAATCTGATACCACCTCCACCTATTTCTGAAGGGCTGATTATTACTTAAACAAGCTGATACTCATTTCAGGTCTGCTTCAGACAGTTTTATGTATCACTAAATATCTTGCTAAAAGATTTATTCATCACAGTTATTACATAAATTATTCTGGAACAATAGGTCTAGCATATGTTATTAGAACACACAAAAAAAATTGTATTTAGATCCTGAATGAAAAGATGTTGTTATTATCTGTCTCGGCACAATTAGACAGTTCTTTGCATATTTCTATATTCTGATTAAATTTCTTCATGCTGTAAGGAATTCCTCACTGCATCAGTTTCCAGAGGTCATTTTAGTTCCCATTATGTTCAGCTTTGCAACTTCCCTGTCCCTGGTGTCATACTCTTAACCTCCTGACATCTTAGAAGATATTAAACTTTAATGTATAATCCAGTGGTCATTCCCAGGGCCATGCCGTGAATCTTGGTTAGGCTGACTAGGCAAAGCAATACCCCGAGCAGCAAAACACCAGGGGCAGCTGCTTTCTCCGGGCATACATTAGATGGCCTGATGCTGGCAGGCAAGAATGAATGAAGCATCATCCAGTGACAGCAGTAGTAACACATCCTGGAGACATCTTGCCCAAAGGAGTAAGATGTCTTTTTTGAGTTCTCAGCTTACCTCCTGCTCCCCAGGATAATCTCATTCCTTTGAATTTATGTCCTTTCCCATAGCAGCAACAACCTGGATCTGGGAAACACACCTTAGTACTCAGTGACTCTCCAAACTGTGTTTTGTAAAGTCCTATAAGCCTTGGGCTCTGGATGGTTGTTCCCAGGTTATGGTTAATAGATCATGTCATAACGATTTGTTCAAACTAACTCTATATGTCTTTGGACAATTATTACTATAATCTTCTCTCTCTTAAACTAGTGGAGCTGGTTTTTGTATCAAGCACTGAAAACTTAATTTTCATTCTGAGTTTAACCTCACACCAAATATTCTTGCCTCCACACATGTGTCCATGCCCACATGTTGTGGTATTCTCTGTCTACTACTACAGAAAGTAGTAAACATAATGTTAAAAGAAAAAAAAAATATTCCTTGGTTGGACTGATATATATAAAAATCAGTCAATATTAATTTAATTGGGTTTTTTAAATTATATTTTTTGCTTTAATCCTTTCTTCCTTTTGGGTTTCTCTGCCCCCAGCTGTCTTTTCTCACAATACAGATACGACAATTAAGCGTTGACTCTCTGTTGTGACCATGTGTAACAGAAAATACAAAAACTAATGTGACAAAACTCTCTCTCCAAACCCCACTGTAACATCTAAATATTTTATATACCCTGTGCAGGCAACACAAAGCAATGTAAAGTACTTTCACTTTATGGTTGTGAATTATGAAACAGCTCCCAGTTTTTCTGAAACCCTAGGTGAAGTGCTTGCCAAGAGGTGACTTGTAAATAGATCAGCTTTACCTGTATGAGGAGAACAATTTAGACAGATGGCCATTTAGAATTCACTGTTTCACTAGGGAGGACTAAGACAAGAAAATGGAGAAAAGATCATAATAGGGCAAATCTTATGACAAAATACGTATTTTTTTTCTTAAATGCACTATGAATTAAAAGTGCCAACTAACTGAAAGGGAAAGGTAGATGTGCATCGAAAGAATATTTAAAATTATTATAATAATTAAGGTGACATTTGATGTATTCATAGTAAAAAGACGATAAATAGGCATAGTTGGAATCTTTGTAACAAAGCCAGCTCATACGCAGGAGTAAGTGCACTCCAGATGATACTGTAAAATCTTTCAGTAGACTGGGAAATGGAAATTCCAAATAGCCATTTTATCCATCAGGCTGATACATGCATTGAAGTGTTATAAGGAAAGTTGGCTCCATTGCAAAATGTAGCCCAAAACATTGTTGGATGTTGGTCAGACAACATGTATCCTAAGATTACTTATTGTTCATGTCTACAATTTATTACGACCATCCCAACTCAAAACCAAACCAAACCAAAAGAAATAAATAACGAGAGAGGTACTAAATGTAATACACAGAGACCCCCTCAAATGGCTTTTTTTCCTTAGAATTAGATTTATTTGCAGAGAATGCCTCCAAACCCTGGGATGTCAGAAATAATCTGAGTATAACAAAAGGCTTCCAGCCTTGTTTTTCCTTTCATCAGGCTTTCTGTTTATCTTCAAATTAGAAAGACTGAAATACTACATTTTCTTACCTTTAACTTGTAAACTTTGGTCTTGTCATAGTGCTCAATAATTTTTAAGCATAAAATTATATTGATTACCGTTTCCTGGTGGGTACCCAGTATCTTTCCTAAGTAGGAGTTCATCTTCAAAATGGTTTGAAAAGAAATATAAAATTAAATAAAACAATATCATGGGTTAAGATTATATTCAATGCATTAATTCTTTAAATTTTTTCTATAAATTATATATTTTATTTTCTCTGTTTAGTTTTCTTCCACTTTTGTGAAAACTGATGCTTTTTCTTACTTCTTTGGTAGCCTTTTCAGCTTTTATTGGTGTTTTACAATACTTGTAAAGTAAAGAAAAATTGTATCGAAATTGTATCAAGGTATCAATGTATTGGTAATGGACATACAGTAACTAATTTTTTTATGATTATTATTTTATACAGGTATATCTGTTGCACATATTCCTATTACCATTATGCGTATGACTCTAAGTAGGTACTTTCAATGCCATAGCTTTTTGTAGCTGTCGCTAACTGCAGGAATGAACATGTGGTGGCACACAACTTTACTGCAGTTGAGTACTTAGGATTCATAGTATAACCCAAGCTGATACTATGCTGCTGCCTTACATTGTTTTTTCTCAGTTGTCCTCTCACTGCTGTTGTCATTGGCAGTAGAAAGGTTAAATCTGACCCATCTTAAAGCTATACCTTTGGCTGCAATTATAGGTAGATCCTTCTCTTTCTTATAAAGCTGTAAATCTACAGAGCACTGTAGAGGTACTTCAGCTCCTCATATTCCTATGCTGACAGAGACACTCAAGGAAGAGACAGTCATATACATAAGTTAAAATGTAACCAAGTTGTTCAATTCATTGCTGTGCATGCAAGGTATAAAGATATCCAGAATACGTTGAACAAGAAAGCAAATGTCTTTGAACTCTGGATCCCCCCAGTATAATCCAGTTTTTGCATTATATATTCAACTCTTTCCTGAAATTTACCACATGCCATTTTTAGCAAATCTGGCTTTTCTTCCTTATCTTTCTGTTGTCATAATGACTTTGTGTTGTTCAGAAAAAATTACAAAGTAACTGAGTAAACCATCCTGATTCTGTAAATCATCTAAACATTACTACTGAAAGTCTACAAATTGTTCTTGTTTTTATACAAGAATTATATTTTCTAGATGGGATGCAGTTACTGTGGAAGTTCTGAGTGGATTTTATTGATGTCAGGAAAAAGACACTTCTATATTGGATCATGAAAACTGTTGTGTTTTGTTTTGTTGGTTTTTTTTTTCAAAAACTTCATTAATATAGAAAAATATAAAATTATTAAAAAACCAAGTTTCCTCATCAGTGAAATGTAATGTGTATAGCAATATACTAGCAGGGATTCATGCAGAAAACTACAAGCACTTTCAACCGACTCAAATCTAAGCAATCACCTGAACTAGAAATGTTGACACAAGGTTTCTTCTATAGGTAATGGAGACAGTTAGACCTCTCCAGGGGACAGCCCAGCCTACCTAAGATTTGAACCATCCTTCTTAAAACACTCCTCTCTCTGCATTAATTATATAAAATAAGTAAAGAGGGAACCTCTAGTGATAGCACTCATATTTTACTTACCTTTGTTCTATGTCAGAGTTCAGTAGAATGAAAGTATGTAAAAACAAATGGAATGTACAGCATGTTATGATTTTCATTCCCCACAACAAATTTTTTTATCACTTGTACCTGATGATAAATTTCTGACTTGCTGGTACAGAAGCTCAAGGAGAGAGATAACTTAATCTGCTATTTCTTCATCAACAGCTGTACGGGGAACAGAGGTACAAGCCAAAAACTGTTCATGTCAAGGGTGTCGAAATACAAAGCCTGGGCATTTCTATAAAAATTTGAGTAACAGTGATTTCATAATTCAGAGCCCATCTGGACCTGAGTCTAGGTTTTCTGCCAAATGAGCACCTTGGCAAGGGTATGAGTTGTTAATTTTATGGTATCATATGTTTATTAAATATTGAGCATGTAGCACTGTAAATTTATGTCGTGCTTTATAAATAGATAATAAAATACTGTCCTCCCCCACCTTCCCCCCTTTCTGTGATAAGATTGTAAAGGGCAAAGGAGGACAAGGGATATTATTTCAGCAATGAAAGAAGTGAGGAGATAATGAAGAAAGGAAAGGTGGAAAATGAAAGAACTTTATTACAATTAACCCTGTTTGAAGGGGGAAAAGAGTCAATCTTGGCAGGGAAAAAAATCAGACTTTCCAAACTGTATCATGACAAGAGGCATGAAAGTTAATTTAGGAGAAAAAAATGTCAGGTGTACAGAGAATAGGGAGGTAGAATTTATCTAAAACAGCTGTTTCTCTATATTTATTAATATCTTTTAATTAATATGATGAGATCTATCTAGAACTTTTTCATTAGCTTCAGTTTGGGTTATTGTAAATAACATTAATTCTTTTAAGGAGTCAGTTGGCTACAAATTAATGATTTTTACATATATATATAAATGTGTTGAACAGCATATGATTGAAGTCAGAACATCATCACTGTCTTCTCTCCTTCATTTCTTACCTTTTATTTGGTTATTAAAATATCCTCTATTTTCTACTTGACAGCTCAAATCTCATAATATGACTCGAAAAATAAAAACAGGTTATCTGGACTGTGCTTCACCACATCTTCATTCACTCTGTCAAAGAACTCTCCTAAATTTATTCAATAAAACTTCCTGTTACAAGAACCAGACTGACTTTTTTTAGATGTCTCTTTTTTTGAGATGTAGATATAACAAAATGTCAAAAAGGCTGACACAGTCAGAAGTATACAGCTCTGGAAAAGACATTTTGGATACTCAAAAGAGGCTAGAAAGGATATGGCTGGACATCTGTCTCAAATATTGGTATGAAAATCCCATTATCAGGGCCTGAACACTCAGTTTGTTTAAGGCTGAAAAAATGCTGTATCAGCCTCCTGTATTAGCTGTCAGAGAAAGGTCTGGGTAGGTGAGGAGACAAAAAATTATTTCCCACATTGACAAAAGTTTCTCTGGTGTAGCTAAAGGTGTTAATGCAATAAAGGTTAGGTTTAATGCAGTAAAAGTCAAAGAATTTTTTGGGTGTTCCCATTTTTAAACTTTAAAAGTGTGGATGTACTATAAGAGGCTTTCTGAAACATCCCTCCTTGCATGCAGTACTAATTTATACTAACCAGAAAAAATCTGGAATTAATAGAAAACCAACATTTATTCCATGGTAGAATTTTCTTTCTGCTTTTCCAAGTAGATAAGGATTTAGGAGAAAGAAACAAACAGAAAACCAACCCTATAAATTTTCACCTCAATTTTCATTTAATTAAATTGAAAAAATTAGGAGTTTAAAGATAAAGAATGGTCACTGTATGACTGTACAGGGAAGTTATTTAAGACAAAATACCTTGAATCGGAACATATCTGATGAGCACATTTAAAAAAAAAATATGGTTCAGCTTTTTCTCATTTTCAATTAAATATATTTAAAAAGAAGTACTAATATGCATAGTGATCTGTTTTCCTCAATAAAACTGTACTTTCTTCACAGTACAAACCCATATGATTGTGAATACCTGGTAGGTTTTTTGTTTGTTTACAAAATTCAAAATTCTTAGTGGTTTCTCTGTCCATGTATACTTATTATGAGTAAAATACATCTCCTAATGAAGTAGGACTGAAGGTCTCAGCTCAGTGCTTTATTGACTGTAATATTCAAACAAATGCACTAATATAAAAGCAACCGTTTAACCTGGGCATAACAAACTATAACAGCATAACATCTCTTTGTTTCTTTGCATTAAATCCACTTAAGATTAAATGATACTTCATCTTTCACTATTTTGTCCATTATCTTCAACATATGAGTCACAATTGAACAGAAATATACCATGTTCTGTAGGGTGGGATGGATAAGGGAATGCCAACCTATCCAGTATGTGTTAATATAAATCCTGGTAGTCATTTTGTAAACATATGGATTGTCATGTCTCTGTGTTGTGTTTGCTTATAAACAAGACCACCTGAATACATAGTGCAAAGTGAAAGGTTTTTCTGACTAGGATAAGTTTTATGTAACATCAGAAGATTAACCATTAAACTACCCCACAAGATGGAGTGTGTGTGTGTGTATGTGAAATTGCTATGTACGGGATGATGCAATTGAATGTGTACAGGATTTTTAAAGGACCTAAAAATACATAAGAGATTATTAGACTACTTTTTTTGTTGTTATTCATACAATAATAACAAAAAAGTCCCTTTTGTGACCATCACCGACTTAAAAATTTTGAGAAAAATGGCATCTTTTACATATTCTTTTTTCTCTTCCTATTGTTTAGTAGATCAAGCCTTTGAATACTGATAGGTAGTTGATGGAGTGGTTAGATGAAAAATTTGTGTATGCATGTATTGATTTTGTTTTTCCTACACACTAATCCATATTTTAGCAAAGTCAGTCTGTACCAATTCAATGAGTTTAAGAAATTTAATAAGTGATCTTTCAGCCAGATATAAATATTTGACAGAGTTATTAGATATAAATCCTTCTTCTTCTACTGCACTTAATGCTTTTTATATAGCTTATGTTGCTTACAGAAAAATATTGGACTGCTGAAGATCAAACAAACATTTCTCAGGGAATGTAATGACATTCCATGTGTGAAGTGTGCCAGATCGGCATCTTATGAAAGCAGAAGTCCCAAAATGAAACTTTCTGCAGGAGAAATAACACAAATAGGCACAAGACAAGTGTTTCAAAATTGCGCAAATCAGCGCTCTTCCACTCTGAACTTTAGCAACCCTTCCTATTGAAAAAGTAACACTGTATTAATAGGCATTAATTCCAATGATCTACAAGGTAAAGAAAGATCTTCTGTTTCTTTACCAACACCTGAAACATCTAATCTCACTCCCACTGCATGTGTTAGGCATGTTGGCATATATACATGTATTACTTCTTTATTGATTCTGGTTTTGGATGGGGGAGCATTCATTTTCTCTATAATATCTCATATGGTGCTATGTTTTAGATTTTTGAACAACACAGTGTTTATAACACAGGATGTTTTAGTTATTGCTGAGCAGTGCTTACACAATGTCAAGGCCTTTTCTATTTCTCATACCACCCCACCAGCGAGTGGGCAGAGAGTGCACAAGAAGTTGGGAGGAGACACAGCTGGGACAGCTCATATCACATGACATCATGGTCACCAATAAAAGCTGAGGGAAGGAGAAAGGAGGGAGGATATTCAGACTTACGATTTTTGTCTTCCCAAGTACCTCTTAGGCGTGATGGAGCCCTGCTTTCCTGGAGAAGGCTGAACATCTGCCTGCTGATGGGAAGTAGTGAGTCAATTCTTTATTTTGCTTTGCTTGTGCATGCAGCTTTCGCTTTACCTGTTAAACTGTCTTTGTCTCAATACACAAGTTTTCTCACTTTTACCCATATGATTCTTTTCCAGATCTCTTCCTCATCCTGCTGCAGGTGGAGTGTGCAAGCATTTGTGTGTGGCTGAGCTGCCTACCGTGCTTAAACCACAGTATCTTGGAAAATAAGTTAGGAAAATTACAGAGGTCCAATATCTTTACTGCTTGCCTTCCAAACAGCTGGGATTATTTGTAAAGCCAGTCTTTGTGTATGTATTAGACAATGACAGAAAAGGAGAAGCTTACTAGCAGCTGCTGATGGATAGATACACATGTAAGATGTGGGGAAAAGACAATACAATCCTTGGCTGCTATATAGCAATCACCAACTAATAGTTACTTACATGAAGAAGGGTTGTTTTCTTGCTGTGCTAAGACCAAATCCAGACTGAAAAAGATGAATGATAATGGTGTGTGGGAGGTGGGTGATGGCTAGAGCAAAGCTACTTTCTCAAATACTTTTATGGGAAATTGAAAGGTTATGGAAAAGGTCAAAACAGTATCAGTATCAGATTTAAAATGAGGTTTTATAAGGAGGGAGCTGTAAATTGGTTGGCATGTTTTAGAGAGCTGAGGAATGTAACTCGGAAACAAATGGAGATGAAATATCAATTCTAACTAAATCTCTTATGGAAAGGATTAACAGAAATATTAAGCATCTCTGACATGCTTAACAAATGTTACAGTTTTATGAGCTCATTTAAATAACCTATTTAATCTCTAAAACACTAGTAATAATAGCAGCAATAAAAGGTATGTTTTTTATAATTTTCATTAACTCCCTCTATTTCTAAATTATACTACTATACTTACTTCTTTCTGCAATAAATGCATCCTCATACAAATGTCCATAGATAGATTGATCAATCCATCTTAGACATATTGAAAACTGCCTGCTTACAATATTTCTCTTCAGAAGAAAATAATTGTTTACCTTCTTTAGAACTGCTATAAAAAAGTGTCACTCACAACTTCCACGTTCATTTCACTCCCTACTGCTGATTTGTGTCTTTCCATAAAAAAAGGCTTTTCCGGCAGATGAAAAAACTTGATGTATGTAACAAATATCCTTGTGAACTTCTAACAGAATAATATTTATGTATTTTTTTGCAGACTGCTATAAAACCAAAGTATTTCCTGATTTCTACATGTCAGATTTCCTATGCATGGTGTTTTTTTGGAATATTTCAAGCTTAATCCAATGCCACTTCAGTGTCCACAGCCCTTGCAGTTATTGGCACTATGGCTGAAGCTGGCAATCAGTACAAACAGTGATGCTGATCTCTTACAAGGTCTGTAATTGTAGCCCACAAAACCTGTCTAAATTAGGAGTCACCATTATCCATTGAATCTTGAGTGTATTCATTCTCTACTGAATAAAACCTGATTCTTGTGAATGATCAAGAGATGAAAGACTTGAAAGATCTCTGATGTTTTAAAAATAAATGGTGTCTTGAAAGATAGAGCTTGCTGTTTGTCCAGATCAACAATGAATATTTTTTCAGCATTTCAGTTACCTCCTCTGTACCAACAAACAGCATCATCCAATAACAGCTCTTAGTGTTTTGTAAAGAACACCTGTGCATATACTGACAGGATATACAATAGAATAGAAATTGGATCACTTTCTAGTTGCACCATGAGGATTAAATTAGGATGAGTGATGTCATTTTGTTGATGCTACCCCATGGAATATAAAAAAGGACTGTTGAGCAAAAGGGCTAGGATCAGTTTTGTGTTTTAAGAATGCCTTTTCAGTTTTTGGGCAGCCACAGTTTTCTGGATATGTCCAAGGGGATTGGAGCCACCACAGTAAGCCACTGTCTGCCTGTCATTCCCACCAACCTATGAACAGCCAGTATCAAGACCTAAATCATTTTAGTCTAAATGATTTTGACTATCTCAAACAGTTTTAAAGACAAAATGTTTTGCTGATAGGATTCCATTTAACTGCAAATGGTTATAGAATGGTCACAGCAGCAGATTTGAAGGCATGCAGTGGTGTAGAAGGAAGGGATGGATTTCTGTAGATGGACAATTTCTGTCAACTCAACACAGGTGATTGTTCTTTGGTGCATTTGCAGGATTCATACATGCCTGCAGCTGTATGGTTTTGCCAATGTCTATAAATTCCAAGTATCATTAGTAAATACTCAGCAAACATAACTCTGTCGATGGTGATTTCTGTTTGCTTCTTTGTCATTATTACTTTGTTATTGTTGTTCCCCTTCCTTCCTGTATATTTTCCCCAACCCCATTTGCAATGCAGAAAAAAACCCAGTGCTTTTCTCAGGTTTCTACATGCAATTTATTTTTAAGTAGTGTTTCTATACATTCTGACAAAATGCAAAATAAAAAACTTTTTGAAACTCCTCAAAGCAGAACAGCATATTAAAAATGTTTATTCAATCCTTTGCTTAACTTAAGAAAAATTGCAGTGAGTGTTAGTTCTTTCTGTTTAATATGTTTTTAATTCTTCCAAGCAATCATGTTTACTGTATCATTTGGTAAATATAGATTTACTTCCATCACCACCGAAAAGATAGATCTATAAAGACAATAAATCTTTAAGTGCTTTATAACCTTACACAGTCTTTATAGGTTGAAAGATAATCAATAATCATGACAGAAAAACTGCATATGATTCATCTTTCAAATCACTTTGCTTTTCTATGCCACAATGCCAATAGATGAGAATGTAAATGCCATGATCAATTTTCCTTATAAAAATACCTGGACTTGAAAGGCTATTCATAAGAATTACTTTCCTAGGCACAATTAGCACGAGATGGATCTTCCATGTTCACTACACTTCACATACTGTCAGACTGTAGTATCCAATTACATAGTCCTTATTGCTTAGTGCAAAGTACTTTTGACTGCAAATTTAGCTGCATTTAGACATTAATTCTGAAAGTATTTTCTAATTCATTAATTGAGCGAGTGCTATAGAGGGTTTCTCTACCCAATGTAATCAATTATTGTTGAATAATTCAACAGGTTGAATTTTATTTTAAATAAGCAAGTTTTAGTTTCTGAAATTACTATATCCCAATGTGTCAGGTTATTCTTGCTGAATCAGTGTGCTTGAGCTCCGGCAGCCTCCAAGATGTCTGTTGTCCTGGTGACATCCTTCGCGATACCATTTCAGGAAATGTAAAGAACCAAGTAGTCAGAAATTTATATTTATCGATACAAGCATAATTTCAGACAGGACTCTCTAAATCAGGATTTTTATTTCCATTAATATTTTTTATTGTTGTTTGTTCTGGCCTGTAAATACAAACCTCATAATGAAAATGTTGTTGAAAATTATTTCTGCTTTTTTTTTATTTTCTCTCCCCACCTCCCCCACCCCTCTGCCCCATTCTCCCTTGAAATTACAGAGAACTATATTGACAGCAGTACATGAAAAGTCACTCCGTAGCTCTCACTTGGGAAGTGAAATTTGCTCTAGCTACTTAAAATTCTCATTGCCTGAAGGTATTGAAGTTTTGACCTGATACTGCTGCTCCATCTAATGTAAAAATTCTGCCAGCATGATTAGTGAGATGCTGAACAGCTAAATTGTGACTTAATTTTTACCAGAAAAATGGCCATTCCCATTGGATATAGGCACACTTATTAATTTTGCCTGAACTAGTGAAAAGAAAACTGACAGAGAAATCAGATTTGCAAAATCAAAATGTGGTTCAGAATGAGAGTGTCAAGCGCACAGTTTACAGAATAATTATGTTCTGCCTACCATATTCTATATTGAAGAATTTAAAATACAATGTAATTACCTTTTAAGATATTTGTGCTGTGTTTTTCTGTTTAACAGACTGTATAAGAAGACAAGGAGTTTGTCATTCCAAGTTTTGAAGCAGATATAATTTAACTATTTAGGAACATTGCATTAATTTAAAAAAATGTTCAGATTCCTGTGTAATGAAATATATACTTAATACACTTCCTTTTTTTAGTGTTTCTCACTCTGGAGTTTATACTACATATAAACGAGAAAGTGAGTTATAGAAATACATAACCTTAACAGATGCAGCTAATTTCAGAGATTAATTTAATATATATTTGTTCAGGCTTTAATAATGCATGCTATGTACCTCAGAGACTAGATTGGCACAAGTAAATAGACATTGTCATGGGATTGTATATTCTGGAGCACACTTTTATTATTAACTCAGTATAGATTATTGGTGCATTTAGGGAGGGAGAAAAAAAAGAAATTGGAACAATATATGAAAAATCTGAATGGAAGTTTATTTGAGATTGTGTTCAAATACCAATGTTTATATCAGCTGATCTGAATTCAAATAGGCATCAAGTAATAAATAATTAAATCTATCATAGACATCAGATTGAAGTTTTTTAAACTTCATTATATTTTTTTCTTGTTTAAGATATACGTAGCAGTCATACTTCCATCCAAAATGAAAGTAAATCTAAGACTGTTCAGAAACTTGAACTCTCTGGCCAGAGTGCATTAACCTAGATATTACTAGAGAGGAGGTATGTGTTAGTGAGCAGGAGTAGATACAACTCATACAACCTGATCAATCTTCCTACAAGGACATGAGAGATGAGGGAGTTTTTGAAAAAAAATTGCTGTCTTTAATTAAGGTAGTCAGTCTGCACCCAGAAATGAAAATCTATGTGTATTTTTGGAAATAAATAGAATTATATAAATGATGCTAGGCATATCTTCAGTTATTCTTCCTAACTGGGATACACAAAATGTCCTAACTTTGTTTTGCTTCTCATGGAAAAAAGGGAAAAATATTATCAAGTCTGAGGCTGGCATATTCAAAGTCTGTGTGTAGATATGCTTGTTGGTACATAATGTACTTCTTAGGTGACTCCTTCCAATTAGCCAAACTGGTACCTGTTCAAAACATATGACAGTAACTATTTTCTTGGAAAAGAAGGCATGGGTGCTGATGACGAAGGGGACAAAGAGGACTGGTCCACCTCTGGGTCTTGTCATGTTGCGAGGTGGGATCACCTGGCATTTGGCCTATACCCAGATGTGGTAACCTGGGGATGAGTTGTAAAAAGTAACCAAAATGCAATCAGATAACAGAGTGGGAGATAGATTTCCAACATTTTTAACTTGATTTTTTCAAATGCACTGTGGTTCTTCATTTACAGTTTTGAAGCAGGGTAAGGAAAACTTTTTTCAAAGAACAACAGAGCATTTTACAAGCATTAGGCAAGCTTCAAAACCATCTAGAGAAGTACAGAGTCAATGTTCTTGGTTTTCAAATACAGAAGAAAAGTGCAAAGTTTGCACTTAAATCTCACAAAATCTAGAAATAGTTTCTTGAGACATTCATGCTCATTTGTCTACTCTAAAGTGGAGAAAAAGTCCGTTGTGCTTATATATTTAGATTTTTTCTTGGGGGGTGGGGGTGGGGCACAGAGGGGGGGTGAGGGGAGGGTCTCTGTGTGTGGTTTAATTTTGGTTTGGGTGTTTGGGGTGGTGTTTGGGGTTCTTTTGTTTTGTTTTGCTTTGCCTTTTTGTTTTGTTTTGTTTTGTTTTGTTTTGTATTGTTTTGTTTTTTTCTCCAGGTCTCACTTTTGTAAATTTATGAAATAACTATGTTTTATTTCTTAAGAGGAAAAAAAATAATTCATCAGTCCTTCATAGGATGACTCTGTCTGTACCTCTGTAAAAGCATCAGATTATGTCTCTGATATTTCAGTGATCTGTATGCAGCAATCAATCAATAAAGCTGGTGGGGCTTTTTTCCCCTCAGAGGTCACAGTCAACCTA
This sequence comes from Eurypyga helias, assembly GCF_000690775.1. Taxonomy (NCBI): domain Eukaryota; kingdom Metazoa; phylum Chordata; class Aves; order Eurypygiformes; family Eurypygidae; genus Eurypyga; species Eurypyga helias. The sequence goes on from NW_010223960.1 coordinate 18,753, forward strand.
TGTATTTTTCTACATGAATCATGGTCACCTGTTCCTCCTCCTTTTATCTTTTTCTTTCCTTGACAGTCATGATATAGAAGAGTAGAAGTGGAAAAATGCAGAAACTCAAGAGAAACAAAAAAAAAAAAAGACACTTGAGAGATTTTCCAGTATAAAAAATTAAATAGATAATTTAACTTTTAATTTCAGATTTGGAATTTGTCTTGACATTTTCCAGCAGAAGAGGATTGTGTGAAAAAGGAGATAGAGTTTTAAATGATTGCTACAAACTACATGAAACGAACACTTTGTCCTGATACCTATCAATGACAAATGACAAAATTAAATTAGTGTTTCATAGTCCATGACATTTCTAAATAAGATTAAATGCTTTCGTTTTATGTACACATTTTACAGACAATTTTTGTTTGAACACTGTTCCAAATTATTCTAAAACTCTAATGAGGAATTAAAATCTCCAACTTTACAGGTTGGGATGTTGTGTCCTTCTTGTAATGTAAAACTGACTACAGAATAGTTCAAGTTAGCAAGTAAAGCAGTGTATAAAACCAATTTCACAATGTACGAGGAATTTAGTATGCCAAATGAAATGTTATACAGCAAAGAAATTTATTAATCCTGCATAAAACTCAGTATTTTATTTAGTGACCTGATTCATGACAAGGTTTTACACCATTAAATATGCCATGGTGTGAAATTTGTTGCACATTCATGGAACACTTACAGTCATGCTTAACTCTGTGCAGATGTGCAGTCCCACTGAGCTGAGCCTAGAATGAAACTGGTTTTTAAATTCAATATCTAAACAGATAAATATCGTATCCAAGGGATCTCAAAATCTCTGTTTTCCATACCACTGAAAACATAACATAATAGCAAATATTTTTTGTCACAGGATTATTACTTAGTTCTTATAATGCTTTAAAAATAAAAAACAGATGAACATAGTGTCCACTTCTCCAGCTGTCTGGTTTAGGTTGTTTTGAAATATATTTTTGAATGAAATGGAATGATAGAAAAGAAAATAGGATGATTTACTTATTTGTAAATGAAAGGGCTTAAAGTATCATGTTACAACTTGGAATAGCAGTATCTTTTGAAGTACTTTTAGTATTTAGCTTTTGGGGGTCACTACTCATATAGTGTTCAATCTCTTTCAGCTTCACCATATGAATTTAAACAGTATCATATATTGTATTGGAATGAGGGCTAGTTACTTGGACAGTTTTTTACACTGAAGTGCTTAAAATCATCATATATTTTAAAATCTTAATTCTTCAAGTTAAAAGTAGGAACTACTGCTATAAATCAACATGAAAAATTTCCCCATGGTGATGAACTAGCCAAGTATTCTCTGATCACATTGAATAAAATATGAGATAGTGGTGTAAAGTTTAATCGTCCTATTTCCTTAATTTCCTTTTTTCCTTTCAGCAGCAGCCACTGGGGGAAAGATTCACATTTCTGCTTTGTGGAAAGCTCAGGCTAAGGATTTTCTGAGTGCTTTTAATTACTGAGTTTAAGATAGAGATGCCAAAGGAACCACTGAGCAACAATAAAGGATAATGACCTATGCATGGAATATTGAAAAGTGTTCATCTTGGTAGAACAAAGTAGAATAAAACAGAGCAAATGGCAAGTAAAATTGAAAACACAGAAGAAAAAAAAAGTGAGTTGTATAGATTTCAAAAGCAATCTATAGCTGCAAATAAGAAACTATGCATTAAATCAATTTTTAGATCTTTTGAGGAATCTAAAGTCTCAGGGTAGTTCAGGATACTGTACATACTTAATAGATTATTGATTTTCAAAGAAAAGATAGTAGGACATATTTCATGTAGAGCTAAGATATCAAATTCACCTACCTGGTATTTTACAGTTTGTTTTTAATATTTTTTTGTCTTTTTTTTTTTTTTTATTCTTAATCACAGTTATTGTAATTTGATTTAGTATTAAGGCAACAATTTTATGATTGCTTTGGAGAACCATTGTCTCACAGACACATATTCTTCAAATGTTTAAATTAAACCCTCAGTAAATATTTTTTAATTTTGCAAAAACACATTGAAGAGTGGTAGGATGTTCCTATAACTAGAAAATTATTTGAGAATATGAGTGATAATGCAGTGTTTTGGTCTTCTTTGTTACATCAGTCTTCCTGCAAAACCTAGAACAAAATTCCCTTGACTTCAGGTTGCTGTCTGTGGTAGCAAGGGTAATAGAAATTCATGTAGAAATTCAAGTAGAAATTCAAGTAGAAATTCATGATGCAGTAATGAGATCACTAAACTATGAGAATAATCGATTCTGAACCAGTTTCTTGGGGGG
>NW_010223961.1:0-5419 GCF_000690775.1 Eurypyga helias
ACCATTCTATGATTCTATGACTCAGGGCTATATGAAATTGCAGCTCACCTGCATGTAGTAAAATAGAGATGGGTGTTTTTTCTTTCCTTTTGGTGGGAAAGGGGAATTTTGATGAAAAAAAAGTTTTTATTTTCTAGAAACTCTTCACTAATTTGAATGTTATTTGCTGAAAAGTTTTTCAGAAGAAAATGTATTAAGATATACTGACAAAACAAAAGGAAAAATATATGTCCCCCTTTTTATCTATTAGCATCCAGAATGTGGGAGAGACAAGTTCAAGCCTCTCCTTTTCCTGAGGTGATGTGGTCCTAAATCACTTTCCATTATAATTGGGGTTTTTTGGTTGGTGATGCTTATGGTTGCTCCTACAGGAACCATCCTGCTCTGTTAGGAATATTTAAATATTTACTAAGCTGGGGGGCTGGGGTGGGGAGGGGGAGCTGGGTGTGAGTAAAAGTGATCTCCAGCCTGTCCCAAGGACACTTACCAAAGAGAGGGAGTACCTGAGTCACAGGTTGATCTCTGGCATGTTTGCTTAGGCAACGAGGACTCAGGCCAGCAAAAGGGTTGAGAGTAGCTTTCACTCCCCTCCCGGTGAAAGCACTGAGTCGGTGAAGACACTGCCCTGGGATGTGAATGTCTTGAGGTAAAAGGAAGGGCTTAAACTTCAGGCAACTTCCCTGAGCAGCCCCACCACATAGTTCTGGAAAGTGGGGCACACAACTATTTTCTCTTCCCAGTCAATGTTTTTCATCATTCATTTAATCTATTTTTCCTGGGTATTTTTTTAAATGGAAAGTGAGACCTTCTTGTTTCATGTCCAGAGTGATTTATGCAATGCCAGCTGAAGTGTTTTGTTTTGGAGTGGAAAAAAAACAACTACCAAATCACTCTCTGAAGTAAATCAGTCCTGCTCCTTACCTCGCTGGGAGGGATGGAAGGAATTCGAAGTCACAGTTTGTCAAGAGCTGACCTGTAAATATCTGTGGCTATGCTTCAGCTAAAGATGAGAAGGAAGCGGGTGACTCAGGAGGAGAGGATTTTACAGCTCCTGGGAGGGGAGCTGGAGGGCACACCACACTCCACTGTTGCCCTTGAGTCTCTTCTGCTGCAGTGGGCTCCATCTGGGACACAAGGAACTATTAACCATTCCCAAGGTTTTGTCAAAACTTCAGCATTTCCATAAAAACTTTTGGTTTTGGGGTAACGGCAATTCTGATTTTTTTTTAAAGTACTTAATGGTATTGCCATTTTTCACACTTTTTATTCTAAAACATTAATTGCATAAGAGAGGATTTTTAAAAGTTGTCCAGAATTGCAGAGACATCAATGCCACATGAACACAAGCCAGCGTCAGCTACATCTTCTGATGTGGTGCACAAGGGACTAGCCTCAAGGCAACAACTTCGGTTGAGTTGCTGAAAAGCTCCTTATTTCTGTTAATCTTTCTCTCCTCAGTTAGCTATGGCTTTTCACATTTCGTTGTTATTATGCGGTTGTGTGGATGTGGCATGTTAAAGCACTTCTGTGAAGCGCCTCTTTGTGAAAACCGCATGAAGTGATCAAAAGTAGAATAATTTCAGAAATAAACTAACTTAGAAATTCATAAATGCATCTTCGCTGTCGCTGCAAGTACCAACAATAATACCTTAAGGTTTTCTTCTAGCAGGATAAAAATAAATAAATAAAATAATATCCTGGACTACTAATCACCAGCACAGACTTTGTGGGCTGAGTTTTGTTTCGTGGATGGGGTGTTCCTGATTTCTGCTGGCTTACACCGTAATAGAGACCAGCAATAGCACCTCGATGATTACCCAACAGCGTGTCTCTCTCTTTTCCCCCATTATGCTTACTCACTGTTTGGTGCTACCAGACAAGGTGCATTTCCTCGGTTTTCAGGTTTTTGTCTTGCTCACAATGTCTTTTTCCGTGAGTTTGACAAAGTGATTGCCTTGGCTTGCCTGGCTGTTTATGAAGCATCACTGGGAGAAGGGGAACAGAGGAAGGAACCCTGTGGTGTCCTCCCTCAGTCTGACCTCCGGGAGGAGGCAGCCAGGAGCTGCCCAGATGCTGGCACCAGCTCGGCACTTAGAGAAAGCAGCTGAGGCAGAGACGGAGGGAAGCCAGAGATGTCACCTGTCCCCTTCTTGAATTTTTCCCTGCTATGCTTATTTCAACCCTTGCTGCCCTCTCTTTTCCTCAGGCTTTTCATCTCCTCATTGGCACTGGAGAAAGATGAAAATCCACACCAAGAAGCAGCTAGGGAGCTTTTTGCTGCCACATCTCTGTTTTCTTGTCTGTGCCATCTTCTCCACCCTCACCTCTCCTGGCTGGGCTGGCTGGCTGGTCTCTGCAGCAAAAGGTGCCCTTTGGCTGGGGTCTGTGGGGTGGCTGATGCAGCCCAGCTCCATTTATCACAGTGCCTCAGGGTGCTTGAAGAGAAGAAAAAGATAAGTGATCACTACCAATAATAAAGGAAAAATGCACCCTGATTTGAGGAACCGACAAAAGCATTTTTATTTTTCATTCCCGCAATGCATCCATGCCAATGTGTGATGTATTGGCTGAGCCTGGAAAGAGGGGTCCCAGCAGATCCACAGATGAGGGTCCTGCAGGGCTGGAGGCACCTGGCCCGAGGATCAGAAGGAACGGAAGACACACGGCAGTTATTCCTGCTTAATGATTTAATGGTTGTTGTCTGCAGGGTGGTGACTGTGTGCATGCTCTTTGCCTGTGGCAAGCGTGAAGTAAACTCGGTCACTTAAACCTCAGAGGAAAGTGGCAAAACTTAAATACTTTTCACCCCATGCTCGCCAGGCTATGCACATGCCCGGCTATCTTGGCTCAGCTTAACCTCTAGCATTCCTGTCCTGTCGTTGAATTAGGCAAAAACCAGCAACCTGTAGCCAGTTACACTGTGTCTTCTGCATCAAGGTTAGAATTTCCAAAGCATGGAAGTGACTTACGAGACCAAATTCATTTTACAGTTAGACTTTGTGGCTCCTAACTGCCTTAATTATTTTGGCAAATTTAGATTTTGGGCCAAGTTAAAAAAAAAAAAGGCACAAAACAACAAGCAACCAACCAACCAAACAAAAAAACCCCCAAAACCAACAACAACAAAAAAAACCCCAACCAACCAACCAAAAAAAAGCCCCAAACCACCAGAATCGTTTAGCATGAGAAACAATGGGATTCAAGCTCTTGAGTTACTCAGGTAGCTTTGAAAGTGTTACTCGTGTTTCTTTATTTGGCAGAGTTGAAAGAGGGACAGATCTGTGTTCCAGAGAAAGACAATTTCAGTTCTAGGGGACAGCTTAAAGTACGGGTTATAGACTAAGATTGGTGAGGCAGAGGTGGCTTTTCAGAGGGGAACTAGCGATGCACTTGATTGAGAGGAGGTCTCCGGATCTGCCTGTCCTCCTTCAGCTGGTGCTCTCAGCAAGTCAAGAATGAGCTTGCCTGAGAGGGGGAGAAACCCTCTGCCAGAGACTCCGATACCCTCGAGCAGGGTCGCTGCTGGCCCTCTGCCCGCGCAGGGACTTTCTGCTGCGGCAGTGCTGCTGCAAGGTTTAAAAGCGCTCAGGTCCTCAGAGATGGAAACTGCACAGGCAGGGCGTGATAATCCAGAAGATAATCTGGAAGGCTATTTACAAGCACCATATTGGAAACAGGTTTCCGTGACCTGCTCCTTCTTTATTGCTGTGCTTTCAGCTTGACCCCGCGCAGGTCTTCTGCCTCTGCATGGCTGGGAATGTGGGATCCAGGCTGGCAGGGGGCCTGGGGCTTTTGGAGGAGGGGGAAGGCTTTGGCAACCGCTTGTAGTGGCAAATCAGCTGCAGGAGGGGGAGCCAATGTCTTCTCCAGCCTGGCACCTCCACTGTCCTCTTTCTTCCCCATCATTTTCACACCCACTAATGAGAAGGAGGAAGAAGCTGGAGTGGGTTAAGGGACATGGGTGTGGACATTGCTGCCTGTGAGACATCCCCAACGCTGCTTTAAGCCTCCCCGCAGGGCCAGGTCCCTTCTTTCAAAGGCCACAAGTTGCAAGAGGAGGAAGGCCCCCTTGGGCAACCATAAGAAGTACCAGCTGAAAGCCTGGTGACTACCTTACGCACCGGTGTGCCTACTCCAGGCACCATCCCTGTGGGATGTCAGAAGTACAGGAATGTTTCTTCCGCAGCACACAGATGTGAGCTGGCTTGAACGGGACCTGGGTCAGCAGGAGGCATCTTGAACAGCCCGAACATCAAAACAAGCAACACTCATGGAGAACCACTCCGATTATGCCCTTCAGCCACACACTTCATAACCATCACCCCTTTTACTTCCCACTGTAGTTCATCATGACTGAAACAAAAGGCAGGGGAGGCACCGCTAATGAAGTGCAGAGAGATGGACGCTATCACATTTTGCACATATGTAACTAACGGGTTTAGCAGAACTCCAAAAGAAAACACATGGTATTCCATTAGCCAGCCTAAAACAAATTCCTGCACTTAAATAAAACCCCGTTGTTCCCCATGAATGCTATGGTATGTGTTGGCCCTCCAGCCCCCACTAGGAAGGGAGCGGTGGCAGGGAGATACTCCAAGGAGCTTGTGCTATATTACAGCTGCTAAGCTAACCAGGAGCTTTCAAAAAGAATCTCAGCTAGTGCGGCTCAGTTTACAATACCAAACTGCAAGGAGGGGAGGGGGGGAAGTGAGTTTGTTTTCCACGCTGCCCCTTTATCTTGATGTCAAATATATCCCCTGGGAAAGGAAAACATTTAAGCAGCAGATCCCATGGACACACACACGCACGCATGCGCACACGTGCTTTTCTCCCTGTGAAGCCAGGGTGGTGGCCAGAGCGTGGCAGTGTTCAGTCTGCTGCTGCCAGAGGGCTGGAGGTTTGGCGGACAGGGAGAAGCCCAGGGAGATGTTCTGGGTGTGATGCGTAGAGTGGCAGGTGGGGTGAAGTGCAGCCTGTGATCTGGGGTGGTGAACCCCACTGCAGGGGGAGCGGTGATTGGGTTACGTTGAGAGCACCTCCATGAGTGGGATAACTGCAGCTGGAGAGGACCATTTAGTCATGTAGACGAAAACATAACAAAACGCAGTCACTGTAAAGCTCCTCAGATAGCTCAAGTCGAGAAATAAGATACACATTTTTAACAAAGAGGGGCACAAACTGTTGTCACAGCTTCTCAGGGGAAGACTGAGGGGCTCTTCGTTGCCTCCCCACATTACTGTAAATGATTCCATCTAATTCAGACAGAAGCTCTGGCCTCAATACCGACATTATTGCCTGGATTCTGTAGTCTTAGATGGGCGTAATGGAACCTACTGGTCTGAAAATCTTACATGGCACTGTTACGTGTGAGGGGCGGACAGCGATGCATGTATGTATGGGCTGTATCCAGAGAAGTGTG